>NW_007727554.1:40627-92616 GCF_000696425.1 Galeopterus variegatus
GGCCCGGCACGTGTGCGACACTGAGGGTTGCGATCCCGTTGCCGGCCCCGGCCCGGCACGTGTGCAACACTGAGGGTTGCGATCCCGTTGCCGGTCCCGGTCCGGTACGGGCGCGACACTGAGGGTTGCGATCCGTTGCCGGACACGAAAAAAGGACAAAAAGACAAAAAAAAAAAAAGAACACATCTACACAAAAGAGTCTGTCCCTTTTAAAACTACTCCAGAGTATTAAAAGAAGTGACTGTTTCACCAGATTCCCAGACAACAATTTTGGTATACAAGAAAAACACACAAAAGTAACAAGGAAATGTGACATTTCCAAAGGAATACAATAATTCTTTAGCACCTGACCCCAAAGAAAATGAAATCTATGAAATTCCTGAAAAGAAATTCCAAATAAAAATTTAAAGGTAATCCACTGAGATACAAGAAAATACAGATAGGCAACACAACAAAATGAGAAAAACAATTCATGATCTGAAGGAGAAATTCAACAAAGAGATATCTCTAAGGACAAAAATTATATGATTATTTCAATAGATACAGAAACAGCATTTGATAAAATTCAACGTCCCTTCATGATAAAAATTCTCAACAGATTAGGTATAGAAGGAAAGTATCTCAATATGATAAAGGCCATATATGACAAACCCACAGCTAGCATCACCCTGAGTGGGGAAAAGTTGAACCTTTTTTCTAAGAACAGAAACAAGACAAGGATGCCAACTCTCACCACTACTATTTAATATAGTATTGGAAGTACTAGCCAGAGCAATCAGACAAGAGAAAGAAACAAAGGGCATTCAAATTGGAAAAGGGGAAGTCAGATTGCACCTATTTGCAGATAACATGATCGTGTATAGAAAAAACCTAAAGCCTCCACCTTAGAACTAATAAATAAATTCACTAAATTTGCATAATAAAAATCATTAGTGTTTCCATACACCAACAACAAACTAAGAGGAAAAGAAATCAAGAAAGCAACCTCATTTATAATAGCTTCCAAAAAGATAAATTACACAGGAATAAATTTAACTAAGGAGGTGAAAGATCTGTACAATTAAAACAACAAAACATGGGGCCGGCCCGGTGGCGCACTGGAGAGTGTGCCACTTGGGAGCGCGGCAGTGCTCCCGCCGAGGGTTCGGATCCCATGTGGAGACCGGTTCCCGCTCACTGGTTGAGCGTGGTGTGGGCGCAACACCGAGGGTTGCGATCCCGTTGCTGGTCAGTAAAAAAGACAAAAAGGAAAAGAAAAATTGATGAAAGAAATTAATGAGGATACAAAAAATGGAAAGCATTCCATGTTCATGGATTGAAAGAAAAAATGTGAAAATGTACATACCACCCAAAGAGTTCTGGAGATTTAATTCAATACCCATCAAAATATCAATGACATTCTCTACAGAAACTTTTAAAAACCTAACATTTATATGGAAACATGAAAGACTCCTAATACCCAAAGCAATCATGAGCGAAAAGAATAAAGCTGGAGGCATTACACTACCTGACCTTAAAATATATTATAAAGCTATAGTAACCAAAACAGCATGGTAGTGGCATTACAATAGACACATGGACCAGTGAAACAGAATAGAGAGCCCAGAAATAAATAACTGTATTTACAACCTACTGATCTTTGACAAAGGCAACAAGAACATACATTGGGGAAAGGACCGCCTCTTCAAAAGACTGTGCAGGGAAAACTGAATATCCATGTGTAATAGAATAAAACTATATCTCTATCTCTCACCAGTTACCAAAAACAACTCAAAAAGGATTAAAGATTAAATGTAAGACCCCAAACTATAATACTTTTAGAAGAAAACATTGGAGAAATGCTTCAGGACATAGGACTGGGCAAATATTTTATAAATAAGACCTCAAAAGCACCGGCAATAAAAGAAAAAAAATAGTCAAATGAGATTATATCAAACTAAAAATATTCTGCATAGCAAAGTAAACAGCACAGCAAAGAGAAAACCTACAGAATTGGAGAAAATATTTGCAAACTATGCATTTGACAAGGGATTAATATGCAGAAAATACAAGGAGCTCAAACAAGTCAATAGTAAAATAAAAACTAACTAAAAAATGTGCAAAGGAATTGAGCTAACACTTCTCAAAAGAAGATGTACAAATGGCCAGCAGGTATATGAAAAAATGCTCAACATCACTAATCATCAGAGAAATGCAAATTAAAAAAGAAGATGTACAAATGGCCAGCAGGTATATGAAAAAATGCTCAACATCACTAATCATCAGAGAAATGCAAATTAAAACCACAATTAGATGTCATCATACCCCAGTTAAACTGGCTATTATCAACAAGTTTGAAAATAGACAACTTACCAATAATCATTGGAGACTTCAATACTGTACCTTCAATAATAGATAGTACAACTAGACTGAACAAAGAAAAAGATCACTGAAACACTGTAAAGCAACTAGACCTAACAGATATCTGTAGAACACTTTACCCAAGAACAGCAGCATACACATTCTTTTCAAGTACACATGAAACGTCCTGCAGGATAGGCCACAAACAAGTCTCAATACATTTAAAAGGAGAGAATCATGCAGCATATAAGTCGTGACAATGTAATAACATTAGAAATCACAACAGAAGGGACATACAAAATGCATAAAAATTAAACACACAAAAATATGCAATAATTAAACAACATATTCTTAAACAACCAGTAGTTCAAAGAAGAAATCACAAGGGAAAATAAGACACTTAGAGAGGAATAACAACAAAAACACAAAACTTCTGGAAGGTAGTGAAAGCAGTGCTTAGAGGAGAATTTATAGCTATAAAGATCTGTATAAAAATAGAAGAAATGGGCCGGCCCAGTGGTGCACTTGGTAGAGTGCGGCGCTTGGGAGTGCGGCAGTGCTCCCGCTGAGGGTTCGGATCCCACATAGAGACTGGTCCGCTCACTGGTTGAGTGTGGTGCGGGCGTGACACCTAGGGTTGGGAATCCCATTGCCAGTCACGAAAAAAGACAAAAAGGAAAAAAAAAAAAAAAATAGAAGACCTTCAATAGATAGCCTATCTTTTCTCATTAAGATACTAAAAAAAGACAAGTAAAATAAACCCAAAGCTAGCATAAGAAAAGAAAAAGGGTAAAGATTAGATCCGAAAGTTAATAAAAGAAAAATTAGAAGATAGATAAAATTAACAAAACCAAAAGTTGATTTTTGGAAAAGATCAACAAAATTGACAACCTTCAGCTGAACTGGCAAAGAAAAAGTGGGGGAGGGGGGGACACAAATTGATAAAACTTTTTATAGTGCTTACCACCAGTCAAGCCCTGTTATAGTGATTTACATATGTTGACTCATTTAATTCTCATAACAGTATGGGTGACAGTACTATTGTTTTTCTCTATTTTATAAGTAAAGAAATAGAAATACTGAGAGGTTAGATATTTTACCAACGTATACACAGCTCAATCATCTAACTTCAGAGCTCACATTCTAAATGGCTATTTCCTTCTGCTTCTCCATATATAATGATGAAAGATTGAATCCTTTAAGAAATAACAAGTCTAACTTGTATACAACTAGAAGGACCAGAATGTACAAAGCAAAACCTGACAGAACCACAAACAGAAGCTGAAAAATCTACCTTTATGATGGGAATAGGCTTTTTAAGCATATGTGAAAACTGCTATACAGAAAAAGTAAGTAGACAACACAGAATAGAAATTACATTCTCTAATGGTCATGCAATTCATTTAGAAATTAATCACAAAATATCTTTTAAAAAACCCAAAACAATTCAAAAACTTAAAACTT
The DNA here is from genome assembly GCF_000696425.1 of Galeopterus variegatus. NCBI lineage: Eukaryota > Metazoa > Chordata > Mammalia > Dermoptera > Cynocephalidae > Galeopterus > Galeopterus variegatus. The sequence continues at coordinate 44,432 of NW_007727554.1, forward strand.
ACTTATAAATATTTCATTGTTCAATATAGAAATTATATTGTAATGAGATACTCTGGACTGCAATAAATAAAATATTAAAAATTGTGGTATGCAGCCAAAGCACTACTTAGCGAAAATTTAGCCTCAAATGCTTATATAGAAATGAAGAAAAGCAGAAATTGATGAGTTCAGAATTTAACTTCAGAATACACCTGAAGAACAAGAGAATAAACCCAAAGAAAATAGAGAATAGGAAATAATAAAGAAAAGGGCAGAAATCAATAAAATAGATAATGATACAAAGATACAATAGAAATTGCTGTGAATTGAATGTTCCCCCAAAACTCACTGAAGCTTGACCCACATTGTAACAGGGCTAAGAGGGTGAGAAATCTGATTATGACATTTGAAAGGTGAGGCCTTGAAGAGGTGATTAGATTGTGAGGACTGTGCCCTCATAAACAGATTGGTCCACTCATGGGTTAATAGGTGTGGTTCTGATGGTTTATAAGGAAGGCAAGGGAGCAGGTCAGCTGTCTCTCACTCAGCCCATTCTCACCACATGACACTCTGAGTTGCTATAGAGTCACCACCCAGAAGAAGACCCTCACCAGTTGTGTTCCTTGGACCTCGGACTTCCCAGCCTCTGAAACTATAAGAAATACATTTTACTCCTTTATAAACTACTCAGTTTCAGGTACTCTGTTATAAGCAACAGAAATGGACTAATACCTAAACCTTATATATGGATAGAAAATTCAAAGTGTTTGTTTCAAACTGTTAACAGCAGTTACAACTTTCAGGAGAGGAGAGTAAAATTGGAGTTAGGGTGTGGGGGTGAGATATAGAAAGGGGAGTTTTATTTTATATAATATAATGTCACTTTCATTTTATAATAAAACATATTAATTTATTTTAATGTTAAAAAAAGAATAATGCATTATCCAAATTCTGAAAAAAAAAAAAAAAAAACATTTAAGAAGGGGGGAAAGAGAGAAGAGAGAGGGGATACTGTAAGAATGACCACCGTGCATAGGCACGGTTTTAATGAGTGCATCCTTAGTCTCTGGCACTTTCTGGTCTTCATTTCTGTTCTCACCCACTGGCCCCAAGATCTCTGATCCTCTCAGCATGTCTGATTGTAGTTTTCCCTTCAGGACTTTACAGGCAGTGCCCGATTTTACTTTTTTCTCCGTGTCCTCTTTTCATTTTCTTATCATAAGTATTTGGAAGAAAACAAATGTGAATAGGCCAAATCATGATAAAGTACCAAAGGTATTTGGCAGGCTTCATGGTACATGCCTTTTTAAATCATGTTCTGCAGCCAACTGAATCTGTAAATGGTGTAATATCATGCAAGAGGAAATGAAGTGAAAAAACAGTTTCAGTCATTCAACAGACAATTACTGAATGGCTGCTACATTTTAGGGATTGTGCTCAGTCTTAGTTTTACAAGGAGAAAAAAAATAAAATAAAGATCTTTCTTCATTAATGTTACCTTGCAGTTAAAAACAAAACGCAGATAGAAGGAATGCAGAGATTAAAGATTGTGGTATGTTCTCTGAATGGCACTAGAGTATGATAGAGGACAGGGAGTACCTTCCTTGGAAGATAATATTTAAAATGATATTTTCAAGTTTAGAAGAAGTAAACACCTGAAAGAATAGGGGCAAAGAGTGCTGAAGGCACATGAATGAAAGCATGTGCAAAGGTCCTGGGGTAGAAAACGACTCAGTGTATCTGAGCAGCAGACAGAAGACTTCTGTGTACTCAGCATTGTGAGTGGGAGGCACCAAGTGGTGAGAGGACATCTGAGAGACACAGGCAGTGCTTGCCTCTCAATAAAGCCTTTCGGGCTGAGATGCTCTTTGGATTTCATTCTTATTTAGCACAGAAAATATAAGTGGGGGCCAAAAGACTGTCCTTGAACTTCTTAACTCCCCTGCGTAACAAATCCTATCCTCTAATATGTTGTTTTTTTCTAGCTCTGAGGTCATTGCAGCTGTAAATCTTGACTCTCTTCTAAATTATCACCTCCCCTCCCCCCCCCCCCAGCAAGGGTGTGTCCGGAACTTCCTCTGTATCCTTTCCACTCTGCTGGAAGCACATCTGGTATTCGGTACATTGGATCAAGGGGGCAGATTTCTTGGAAAGCCTCGCAGGCTGCTGTCCTTCTATCCATGTTGATGTGCTGGGATTGCTACCAGAGAAGCCTCTAGATATGTCCATAAATGCGCCACTCGAAGCCTGTGAAACCCACTGGTTTATTGCTCTTGACATGGCATGTCCATTACATTTAATAGCACTCACTCACTGCCACATTTTATCCTTGTTGGACCAAATGAAAGAGCCTATAGGCTGTACAAGATTACTCCCAATTAGAGGCCTCTGCAACACTCAGCGATAAGAGCAAAGACAGACAGAGTTGTTCTACCTTCTCAAGCACTGGGGTGGACCCTTCTGGTTAACCTGACCGTGTGTTTAAATTGCGTATGTAAAACATGACTAAGTTTGGACAGTTCCATGGGAGCAATCAGCACAGGCAGAGGGAGTTCATCCAGACTGTTCCATCCTTTACCCCATGACAACACGTGGTATCAATGCTGCCTCAGAGACGGGGAAATCTATATCAGCTGACGAGCCAAGTGTAGAAATCCCTTTTCTGTCATAAATAATATATCTAGGCAAGAAAATATTATATATTTGATTGTATCTTCCTTTTATTTAGCATTCTTTTCTAGCTAACCATGTAGCCCATAAGCTTACAGAGGAAGTGACTATATTTGCTAAAGAAAAACTGAGTCAATGGTCAAAGAAACCAGCCCAGCCAAATTAACTCAGGTCAGAAAAATTGCCCAAACATTCTCTTCCTAAGATTTTTAATCCAGATCATCCCGTTTTTCTCTTCCTTCAGGTCAATTTTGTATAGTTGAGTGGTAATAAGCCAGTTTGGAAATCAGACTCCGAGCAGCACCAATCCTCTTGAACACTACCATAAGCTTGAATGTGAATGAAAAAGTTCTTCAGGAACAAAAGACCTGCCGCAGAACAGCACACTCCTCTGTTGCGGGAAGCTGCTGTCCTGTTTTGGTCCTATTCAACTAAAATTGTCTGTTCAGTAAGGGAGAAAATTAGCAACAGCAGACATCGATAGCACGGAGAGGCACCACTGACATCGGTCACGGGGGGACTGTACACACCAGGGAAGACAGCTAGAGAAGCTAGAAGATATGCAGCTTTGGAAGAAAGTTCTCAGTTTCACAGGGGCATGTTTTCAGAATTTACCTGTGCAATAACTTATGTTGTTTACGCCAATCCTCTCTCATGGGAAAGCTAAATTATACTTGAGTCTCACTGTAAGAAGTGAGTGGCATTTGCACATTTACAAGTCACAGTATGATCTAAAAAGGTAAACTTTGCAAAAAACGCAAAAGCTGGTAAAAATGACAAAAAGCTAATCCTGTGTTTGTGCTCCAAACTCAAAGCAAGTGGAATAAGAAAAATGTGTGTTATTAGGGTGACCAACCATCCGAGTATGCTCAGACTGAGGAGGTCCTGCGAGGCAAAAGCTTTCCGTTACAGAACCGGGATGGTTTAAGATAAACCAGGACGAGCCGCTCACCCAACTTGTCACAGAATAAAGGTGGAGGGAGGGGGTGCAAAAGTGCCAAGATACATAAATTGGGTTTTCATGGATCATATCTGTTGGGAAGTGGAGCTCTGATTTGATCTCTAATCCACGCAGGTGACACGATCCACGAGAGAAAGCATCCGGTAGTTTTTAGGAAGTGGTCGTCAAATGAGAAGATGAGGCAGGTAGAGCAAGCCTTGAGGAGAATGCTGGCCCCAGCAGGAGGGACAGCTCATCCTGCAGCCAGTCCTCTGTGGAGGGACCGCTTGCCCCACAGGCCTGTCCTCTGTGGAGGCTGTTGGCATGGGCCTGGGGAAGGAGGGCACAGGCTGACGTTTGAGGTGGGGAAGTGAGCCATGGGGTCCCACCTAGCCATTACAGGACCACGATGGAGCTGAGCTCCTGGTCTTCATACCCGCTGTCTTCCCAGAAGCGTCTTGAAATCCCCTCTCATCCTTCTATTTAATTACAAATGAATCATGGCGGAATTTCTGGGGGACCCTTTACAGGACATATAGAAAAGCACGTGAATGAGGAATCTGACCCAGCCTCCTGCGGTTTGATCCTTCCATGGAGAATTCTCTGCTCTGTGACATGTGGGTCTGCTGGTTTCTTTCACTGAGATAAAGTGTAATCGTTGCTATCTAGGTAGGACGTGGCTTCATTTACAGAGACTGCCTCTCACTTTGCATCTACTTGACAGCCTCCCACAAGTATTCTTCTATGACCTTAAGAGAAATGAGGCACCAGGTAACAGCCGTATCAGATCTTTTCTCCCCTAAAAATCTACCCCCTCAAAACTGAAAAAAACCCTAAACTCCTGCCTTGTCATGGTGCCAAATAATGTACACATCAACATTTACTTAAATGTGATTTTTGATGTTTTCTAGATATTTTTTTCTATGGACATTTCTAGCATACATTTTCAGATGTTACTTATAAGCAGGAGCCCTGTTTCAATTTTCCCCACAGGCATTCATAAAAGCCCTAAAAAAAGAGAAACTCAGTGGACGAGGCAGGTCCTCTGGAGACGGACTTCCAGCTGATGCTGCCTTTGGGTCAACCCATTTTGATGAAAATGTAACACTGTTCACATTTTTTTAAATATCATGGAGATAGAAGAAGTTAGAAAAACGTGAGGGGTTTAGTTAGTCTGCTTGTTGATCTGCTTAAATCTTCTTACAAAGAAACCTTTTTTTAAAGCCTCTTCAGTGAATAAGGACAGGAGGAAGGTCATGGCCAGCCGGCATCACCACATTCTGAGGATACCCAAAGGCCTACTTAGTGAATCAAGTCCATGGTGGATTCATTAAGGACACATTGAAATTCAAGCTTAAATTTAGAAAAATACCATTAATAATGGAAATAATATTTTAATAGTACTTATAAATTTGCAGATTTTCAAAGCCCTCTGTTCCTTATGTGATTGTAACATTTCCAAAAATTTCACTGGGTACAGAAATGTTTAAAAAAAAATTAAAAAGCTTTAGATTTCTGTGAAGACTGACCTAATGAGACCATTATTACGGGGAGCCTAAGTCAGGGGGTAGTTGGGTTTTTAAGACATCCCCTGGTGAAGGCTGGTTGTGTTGAGACCCGCCTGGGGAGGAGGACACAGGAAGGGGCTCTCAAGGCCCCATGTGACTGACTCTAAGGGTGCCTTTCTCTGACAGTGAGCTTGTAAACACGGCTGTGTAGAACCAGAGAGGCTCCACTCCCCTTTTAAGCAGGCTCTCTTTATCTCCTGTGCTGTGCGTCCTTCATCCTTCATGTTGCAAATTATAAATAAGCAGCCCATGACCCCCATTCTGCTGCCAGCTCTGGCCCTCCCAGCCCCACAGAGCCCTCTTCCCTGACCTGCCACCTCTGAGATCCCAGAAGCACATTATCCCCATGTGCTCACTCACCCCTGGGGTTCACCATTTCCTACACAGACACAGCACTTGTAGAAAAAGCTCTCCCCAGCTCTCACCCAATCTAGGCTGCAGGCCTACTTCATAACATTAATCTCTCTCCCTCACCAATGGCCACTAATAGTACTTTATAAACTATTTCAGGGATCCGATTTATCAGGCCTGACAGTGCTGCACGCTGAAATAAACAGCACTGCCGCAGCCCAGCACACTCCATGGTTCCTATTTATCATTCTTTAATTCAAGGGCCTAAAATCCTCTGACATTATTAATAGTAAGATGAATCACTGGAAAACTACAGAATCTGTGACCAACGAGGCTGAAATAATCCATTTTGGTGAAAACATCCATGCAGAATTGCATTCTCTGACAGCCAGCCTCTCCGTCGTCAGCAGTGCCGCATGCATGGGTGGTGGGTGGTGGAGATCTGGAGCATGAGGCCCCTGAAGAGCAAGATCCTTCAGCCCTTCCACACGGCAATTCTCTCTCCTGCAGCTCCAAGGAGGGGAAGGGAGGGGGTGGGCAGACGGGACAGGAGTGTCAGCCACAGGGCTCTTCTGCAGCATCCGTCACTTGGTTTTAAATGTACTAATTTAAGCTGTTTTGCACTTGATTAATTTTAACCTGTCAGCGTTTGAACATGGATAGGAGCTGGGCCTGGAAATCTATTGGTTAATTATAAGAACTGTATTACTTAGCCGCTTCCAGCCACCTTACCAGACGTTCAGGATGTATTCCAACACCTGACCTTTGCTTTATGGTCTTATTATTAGCATGTTCCTTTTTTTTTTTTTTTTTTAACTTGTAGGAAAAACATTTCTACTTCTAAATATAAGTCTTCTTTTTTAAAAGATACCATTAGGGGGAAAAAAAACAAAACTAGGAAGGAATTTGCTCACCTCCTTACTCTGAGATCCAGAGGAAAGGGTGAACATTACAGGTGGATTATCTCTGGGATGAGGTTAAGGGTCTTTAGCAAAGCTAGGGAGTGAATTTAACAATACAGTGATCCCTCAAGTAATGATACGTTTCTTTTTTAAGCCTAGTAGGATAATCTTCATAAAAGAAAAACCTTTTGAAGTGACTTTTAACTGTTGTAATTTTATAGTTGACCCAAGCACTATCAAGGAGGATTAAAATTAAATCTTCCCAATCTTCAATATTTGATGGGGAAGAAAGTGCTTCACTTTTCCCAGCAAATGCTCCTAGAAATACCAGAAAGGTTATGTCTTATAATTAATTTCAACCAACTGTACAAACGAAAGCCTGTATTCTCCAGTTTTATATTCTGGAGAGAGAAAAGAATACCTGGTCAGCGTGCTCTACGTAATAAAGTCCATGTCCTTGTTTTCTGCTGCAAAGCCACCATACACCAGGCACTCTGCCCTGAAGGAGCACATGGTTTGATAACACCGTCATAGAGAATAAGTCTTTCTTCTCAACACTTACTGCTGCCCACAGCGTCCTCTTCTCCAAGTTTTTTTTTAAAATTTTTTTAATTAACAAGTATCTCTACACACTTATGGGGTACAGTATAATGTTTTGATCTATGTATACACTGTAGAAAGATTAAATTAAGCTAATTAACATATTCATCATCTCACCAAATTTTTTTTTTTTGTGGCGAGGGTTTTAGAAATCTATTCTTTTAGCAATTTTGAAGTATACATTATTTATTAACTGTGGTCACCATGCAGTGCAATAGATCACAAAAATGTGATCTAACTGATCCAGTCTAACTGAAAATTTGTACCCTTTGAACAAAATCTCCCATTTCTCCCTCCCACCCCCCACCAGCCTCTGATAACCACCTTTCTACTCTCTGTTTCTGTGAGATTGAATTCTTAGATTCCGCATGTAAATGAGATCACGTGGTGTTTGTCCTTTCGTATCCGGCCTATTTCATGTAGTGTTAAGTGTTCCTGGTGTCCACTTCCATTTCTTCATTGTTATTCTTAAGATCTGCAGGGACAAACTAAAAGAAAATTGCTTAAAATTGTTTAAAAATAAAGTTCTGCTTACCTCTGGTCACATATTTTTTTTTCCTTTTCCAACATTAACCCAATTTCATATTGCCAATAGAACTTCAGGTGGAAAGTGTTGGAAGGAGAGATGAAATGAATCAGTTCACACATTTATGAGTACAGTCTCTATTCACTCTGTTTACATGTGTCTTTATCAGCTACTTTATTTTTATGGCAGTTGCCTTTTATACCCCATTTGAGGAGTAACCAAGAGGCTAGATAAAGGATGATCACAGTGACTTCAGTTTCGGGTGCAGCATTTATGGAGCTTAGAAGTTGTCACTCCAATCTAACACCAAGAAAAAAGACCTCACAAACTGAAAATGAAGAATTCTTCTCAGAGTCAGAGAGAACTGAGGTCACAGGGCAAACTGCTACCCCAAAATGGATGGAGAGGTGGATAAGAAGAATCACAACTTACCAGAGTACAAATTTATTCATGAGCAGAAGCCTCCACAGGACCCAGTACCACCACCCAGTACCTCATGTCCAGCTGCCAACAAAAAATTGCAAGACATACTAAAAGGCAAAATGCACAAGTGAACATCAGAACTAGACGCAGACATGACAGAGATGCTGGAGTCACCCAACTGGGCATTTAAAACAACTATGATAACATGTGAAGGGCTCTAATGGAGAAGGGATGCCATGCAGGAACAGGTGGGTGATGTAAGCAGAAAGATGGAAATGTAAGAAAGAATCAAAAGGGAATGCTAAAAACCAAAAGGGCCACAGCAGTAAGGAAGAATATATATATATGTATATATATATATATATTTTTTTTTTTTTTAATTGGGACAGAGTTGGTTGTACGTATCTGTGGGGTACAGCATTGAATATCAATACCAGTGTGCAATATGTGATGTCCTAATCATGGTAATTAGTACATTCATCATTATACAATGTAATTGATTTTTGTGGCCTTTACCAATTCCTCCTTTTCTGCCCTCTCTCTCCCCCTTTCCCATCCCTGGCAACCTCAGTTCTTTTCTCTTCTAAAAAGTTCTATGTATTATTGTGATTGTTGTATCTTTTTTTCTTTTATCGTTTATTTGTTTATTTATTTTATTTTTTATTAGCTCTCACATATAAGTGAGGATGTGGCCTTTCTCTTTCTGAGCCTGGCTTATTTCACTTAACGTAATTTTCTCTAAGTTCACCCATGTTGCTGTGAATGGTAGCATTTCATTCTTTTTTATGGCAGAGTAGTATTCCATTGTATAAATATACCACATTTTCCTTATCCACTCATCCCATGGTAGGTACTTAAGTTGTTTCCAACTCTAGGCTATTGTAAACAGAGCTGCAATAAACATGGAAGTATAGGTGTCCCTTTGACACCTACATGATTATTTCCATTCCTTTGGGTATATACCCAGTAGTGAGAGTGCTGGATTGTATGGCAGTTCTATCTGTAGTTGTTTGAGGAACCTCCATACCATTTTCCATAATAGAAATGAAAAATGTTTTTAATGGGCTCATTGATAGACCAGACACAGCCAAGGAAAAGACTGGCCACATCTATTCCCCTGGGATTGTTCTAGGATGTTCCTGCAGGCTAGTTACTCACAAACACTGTTCACATTACTATATAGACTAGAGTGTTGAGATGGGGGAGGGATCTCCTGGAAATAAGACTATTGCCAAGGCCTTGACTATTTTTGAGCATCCAAAAATATTTTGTTTTTGTTTCTTTCTAAGTATCTTTTCACTCAAATCAACGAACATATCAGTATTAGAAATGATTCAATCTAGTAACATTTTTAAAAAATTTGATTTCAGTTGTAAGTGATTCAAAGAAATACTTTTATAAGTAGCAATGATGAATCAATGAAAAGCTAAGAACTTTCCCTATACAAATTTCTACTTTTTATCTAATAGAATGAAGTGATTAATGTATCAAGGAAATATGCTTTGTGGAATTTCATTACTAAATTATACAGGATGTATTCTAAGGGATTCTATTCACCTCTGGATCACTGGCATGGACTATCAGCCATCTCAAAAGCTCTACATCAGAAAGTCTGCAATGAGAGTCCTGCAGTTGTGTGACTCATTCTTCGGTGTTGATCACTGGCTCTCAAACACTAGGGTATCGTCCCCAGTGACAAGAAGCAATGCATTTTACTGATAGTTTTGCTTCTACACTCCTGCATCCTGTGCACAATCACATTTTTTTCTAAAATAAACTCAGATACCTGAGTAACAAATTCCCACACTGTGCTGATTGACCATGGCTACTGTCAAGGCCTACCCATGTTTTGTCTTGCTTTTCCTGTAGTTTCTGAGTGTGTGTGCTTGGCCCCACAGCTGGGTGAAGACACTTCAGGGAACACACAAATCCTTGGCCCTACCTGAGACTACCGACTTGAGCATGAACTAAAATGTGCATTTTGGTTAGATCCTATGAAGAAGGATGATCACTGGCATCTGCAGGAAGCACCAGGTGGAGTCAGACAGACCATTTGATGGGACCAGTTAAAGGTGCAGACTTAAATCCCACCCAAAGTGCTTCCTTTCCTTCACCTGAATGTGACTCCACCCTCCCATTTCATGTGTCTAACCTTGATGTGGCAGATTGCCAAATTTCCCCAAATCTTTACTCTTTCCAGTGTTCTTGCCCTTTGCCATGTAGCTCTGTAGTGTCATCCCACCTGGTTGGGGTGTTGCATGCACCCTTTGAAGACTCAGCCCTGTGACTGGCCTTGGTAGGGTCAGCAGATGCCCTGTGCATTTCCATTTCTGCACCTGTGCTATGCTTCTGTCATTGCCATCAGAACCTGCCTGGGCTAGCCTGCAGGAGGATGAGCCTTTTGTGGCCTCTGTCACCCTATCAATATTCCACCTACTGCCAGATAGGTGGGTAAGCTCAGATGAGATCAATAAGTTACCCAACACAGAATAGCCACAGTTACCTAGACACACAGAGGCATTAGCTAAACCAACACCTCTTGTTTTAAGACACTAAGTGTCAGCATGGTTTGTAATATAACATTATTGGGGCAATAAAGAACTGAGACACTTGGTTGGACTATCTCACTTTCTTCTGTTCCTTGCCTAGTCTATTCTCTCATCTTCCCATTAGTGTGTCTATCAGCCATATATACTTGCTATGTACCAAACAACCCCCAAATCTCAGCGACTCACAACAACAAAGTTTGTTTCTTGTGCTCATGAGTTTGGGGTTGTGGGTTGGCTGGGGCTCTGCTCCAGCCTATAGATTTACTGCAGGTTGGTTGCATCTCATGCCTTCTTATTCTAGAAACCACAGTGAGGAGGCCGTGTTCTTGTGAGAGAGGGCAGACGCCCAAGAGGCTGACCTTGAAATCACATTTAAAGCTCCTGCTCACACAGGCACATCTGCTTACACTCTGTTGATCAAAAAAGTCATAAGGTCAAGTCTGCCATCAGGGTGGGTGAGGATTCTCCTTCTTTAGGGAGCCATGGCGAGGATGAGGATGGGTAATTCAGATAAGGGAACAAAAATTGTGAATGACACTAAAGTCCACCAGAGTGTATTTTAACTGAGTCTGACATACAAACCCCACAAGCTGTAAGAAAAGGCTTTGAGTTTCCTCCGATAAGCTGAAGGCGGTGGTAGTATGATTCAACTTGAACTGAAAGACAGCAGATGAATTACAAATCATTGGGGAAATAGTGGAGTGAAACTGATGACTCTGTGACACATGGAAAGCACCTGCTCAGGAAGCATGCACCTCAGAGAGGATCATAGAAGTGGACATCCATTCTCTTCCAATAGGATATGAGTAGGCTCTCATGTGTCTGAGTTTACATGCAAATAATTCCCTTCCAAAAGGAACATGACTGAGGAATTTATACTCAAAATGGCAGAGGAACTCTTTTTAATAGAAGGAAATTGCTTTTAAAAAAAAAAGAATTTGAATTGCTTAGCAACTGTGTACTCCAAATGCTGGGTGGTCGTAGATTTTTTCTCAGCCTATGGTGCCCTAACCACATTCATGTCAATGAAGTTTCAGGGCCCAAATCCTTCACTCACCATGCAGAAAATATCTTTTTCCAGCTTCATATTTAGTAGCTGGGTAGTACCTGATGTTCTCATTGGCTATTCTGAATTCTTCACCTCCTTAATGTGGCGTGGATCTTGGACGGAGCATTTCTATCCTGCTCTGGTATTGACTACTGGGTACTCAAAGGCAGTATTGTTTTCCACAGTCTAAGAAATACAGCTCCCATTGCCTATCAGTCAAGAAAACTGAGGGAGAGACACTGCCTATAAAAGAGCTTTCACCTTTTTCTTTTTCTTGGGTTTGGAGAAAGAGATAGGTGGGTTTTCCATTCCATTCTCCTGAGGAGTCTCCTGAGCCTTTTGCTTTTTTCTTTTTCCAAGGAGGAGCTGGTTAGTAGCTACCTTGAAGAGACGGCTGGCAGCACAAGTGTTACCAAGAGAAAGAAACCCTCACCCAAAGAGGAAACAGTCAGTGATCCCGAAAAGGGAGGCAACGGGAGAGTCCCCAAGAAAAAGAGGAAAGTCTCTTCTAAGGAGGAGCCAATCAGCGGTGGACCTGAAGAGGCTTCTGGCAGCAAGAGTGGCTCCAAGTAAAAGAACAAACTCCAAAAACCATCCCAGGAAGATTACAATGGACATGACGTGGTGGGAGGACATACCCCCAGATACATTTCCCAGCCCATGTCCTATAGTCCAATAAAAACAAATTGACAGAAACAAAACAAAAAACAAGAGCTTTCACATGAGCAGCAGTAACCATGGCCAGCATCCCTCTCCTCACCTGCCTTGTCAGGTACAGATGCTGCCATAAAAGTAGGGAGAGCGCAGATACACGGGAATTACTGCCAGTGTTGCCATGGAGAGCCGCAGATTTACAGCGATGTCATGTGCAAGAAGACTGCTCTTATATTTAGAGCTCTTTCCTCTACGGAGGAAACAGGGATGATTTTTTAGACACATAATGACAAACTATGTATTCTTCCATCATTTTCCCTTTCTTCTCAGCTTATTTACCACTATGTCTATGACAATTTTGTTTTCGTCCCTCAAAGTTTGAGTAAATACTGAATCATGCTCAAAATGAAGGTAGTCATTTCATACATTGACAGTCATACTGCATTCCCTGTGTTAAAAGGAAAAATACCTATTTAGAAAATTATATATATGCATTTATATAGATAGAGATAAAGACGTAAACAAGTTCTTATTTGTGCAGTATATAAGAACAAAATTCTAGTTATTATTCTTTCATAGATTTTTAGGGTTGAATCTTAACTGATGATGTAAATTACCAAAGACTAATCAGGAAATTAGAGGCATATTTAAAACAAAATATATTCAAGATTTTCAACAATAAAAAATTTCAAATAATTTGGTTTAAATATGATTTTTCTAATAATTGCCATAATAGCTATGCATTTAAAGCTAGAAATAATAAAATTCACCAAAACAAGAAAATTCTCTCTAAGCCCTCTGTGATCTCAAGTAGTGTAACAGGTTGCCTCTTGTTAATTAACATGAGGCCATATATATCTATAAAATATGTGTAATATTGTATATTGTATTTCACAGCTCAAGCTACTTAGGACAAACAAGCAATATGCAAAAGCATATTTTATGACTTTTTAATTTATAGTGTTAGCTCTTAATTTCCAAGTAAACATTTAATAAGTACATTTCTCTAAATTTTATTTTTAATTTGAAAATATCCACATATTTATCAATAAAATAAATGACATTTAAAAATAATACGTTGTCATATATATGTTGTGTATGTGTATATGCATGTGCATATATGTACATATCACTAACTTTCTCTTCTGTTCTATAGGCAGCTCCTAATTGTTCGACGCCAGGTGTCCGGATGCTGGCCTGCTGCTGATCCTCTCTGATCCGCTGCCTGGCCTTGGTCATTTCACTTCTCATTAGCTCCGTCCCTGAGGGACAGCAGGAGAGAGACAGGAGGTACAACTGAAATCAACCAATTTGCTGCTCATTAGCTGCCCTGATGAAAGATCTGATGGAAAAGGAAGCTGTAACTGTTAACTCAGGCGAGATCTGGAGAGAGGCTGTTGATCTCACTCATCTGTGCTTCGTCTGCCCCCCTCAACACAGAATGCAAGAGTGGGTTTTAACGCCTCTCACGTGATTAGTGCTTTTCTACCTCGGAATCTGAAATAAGTCAACAGTGCTCACTGGAATCTTAGTTTTGCATGGCTGAAAGAAAAGTTTGTTAAACAAAAGAATGTACAAAATTGTAAGAACATTTTAAAGGAATTAATTAAAACTTCAAGAAATCAGCCATTTATATATAGCTATTCCAACAACAAGTGAAGTGAATTAATCACACTCTTTCATTAAGTAGAGAATAGTGAGACTTATACCACCTAGTACAGTCCCTTATTGGAAATTCCAAAATCTGGAAAGTTTGAAAGCCAAAAAAATTTTTTTAACTCATTTGGCAGCAGCACCTGGTTTCACCTGAAATAAATTAATGGTAAAACTTGACATAAACTGATTTGAGACTATTTAAAGTCTGTATCTCTCCTACTGTGTGAACATTCATATTTTTCTCAGAGCAAATCTTGATGTATGGCTGATTCCGGTTATTCTAGATAATTACATTTGATAAAGTCACTGAAAACACTGAATTAGCAAATGATGAACCATCGCTCCTAGGGGAGTCCTCGGGTTAGGTTTCTGCCAGCTTCTGGTCACAACATTTCGTCAACTGATTAGTGCATAACCTCATTTTATGTGTGTTTCTGTTTAAATACACCTTATTTAATATATGTCGTGAATTCATTAACGTGGAACACACAGCCAACAGCACTATCACTAACATCCCAACAAAACATATCTAACATACCTCTTTTCTCCATGTGGCACATCACAGCTTCTTGTGCTTAGAAACACCAGACAGCACTTCAGCACTGCACTTGGGGGAAACTAAACAGCAAAATCACCAACAAAAAGCACGAAAATGCAAAAAATGTTGCCCTAAATAGATAGTGTAAAGGACTTTTGGTCACAGTATGAGAGCTGGAACCAGAAGGCAGCTGGGAATGTGAGCATGCTCTGTGCACATCTGTGAATAACTAAGAAAGCTCTGTGAGTATTCCTTTTGTCACTAATTCGCAAATAATGGAACCTGCAAATAATGAAGATCAACTGTATTTGATTCCTGAGCACTGCCCAGACACTTAGTATACAACAAGCACAGACACCACTCTGCCTTTCTGAAATCGGAAAATTTAGAATTCAGAAAGATACTTAGCTCCAAGGATTTGGGGTAGGGGATTTGTAACTCTTCATGTCTTTAGAAATTCAATACAGGATTGAAAACTGAGTTTTCTTGGGTCAGTATTAATTAATGTACTCATATGTACAGCTGTTATTTGGTATTCCAGATAAGCTTGTGGGAGAAATATAGTTAATGGGTAATTCATTTTCAAATTATACTATTTTTTACTCACCAATTTGCTTGACAGCTGTATTCTGCTATTGTCAACAAGCTACCCCCATGAGGTACAAATACGCCACAGCCCTTATGTAAGATGATACAAACTGCAAACTAATTGTAAAGTTATCTTGTTTTCCAGTGACGTGAGGATTTGAGAACTAACGCTGTTCTGCTCATGCTGATGAGGCTACACTATCAGTGTGAATATGTGAAACTAACATACTTCAGAAACCAGTTTCTCTGATGTCCTTGTGAGGGTATGCTCATGACTTAACCCTAGACCCCTGTGCAGTACCATATTAAACGTCAGAGGCATGAAATGACTGCGAAAATGAGAGACTGTGAGGCCCTCCAGGAAGACTTAGCAAGCAAGCCAAGGGTGGGCATGGGAACGTTCCACCAGGTACCAGCAGAAAGTACGTACAGTGTCTGGAGATTCAAAATTAGTAACATAACTGAGGAGAAGTTGGTCTATTTAATGATTGTAAAGAGGATAAGAAGAAAGTGAGTTCACTCGTTCTGTCTTTCTAGGAGAACATGTGGAGTACTGGAGTTTTAAATTTAAAACAGTGAAACAGTGCACGTTTTGAGGTACTGTTTTTGTTTAGCAAATGCAAAATTTGGTTCAGACATGGAATATTTTGCTAAGTAAAAACTATTTTTAAAATTAAAATTAATAATTTTAAAATTATTAATTGCTTCTTTAAAAACTAAAAACCAAGAATATCAAATCTTAAAACAGTGATAGGATTTAATTGCCTAAATTTTGCCTTTAGCAATGTTTTGGTTTTATTAAAAATAATTTATCAGCTACTAGGCAATTATTTAAATAGAATATTGTTATAGAGAATATCATCAAAGCATTAAAGTCCAAGCTCTCAAAAGCTATTGTGTTTTTTGATGTTTGTACTATAACATTTATTTTTTGTTTTTATATTTATTAGCATGATTTTACATATATAAAGCTGAATAAAAACATTTGTACTCACTGTGAATTTTCTTATTATTATTTAATATTATGATTATTACTGAAAACAATTTCATCTCACAGAGGGGTAAGGTATTAAAAAATGATCAGCTTGCCGTATTAGAGTGCCATGTATTGGTCTGCTAGAGAACACAGTAAAATTATTTTTAGAAATGTCTTTCAATTGGGGCTTAAATTTTATTTCAGTTGGTCAAGATGAGATTCAAAAGACAAGATTCTTAGGATGTGTCAGCATTGCACGTTGGACATTGGACAAGCCTGCTCCCCTGAGATTCTTCTGTCCAGCTCTGAGAGATACTGGGGACACCGGATAGGAAACAAAAAGTGGGAGTGTGTGTTTAGCTGTTGGCCAGAAAGTATCTGTTTCGTGTCATTAGTGTTTTCATTATATCCATTTCTCTTCCCTTAGATTTCTCATAGATTATAACTATTAAACTATTCCGAACTACAAAACTTAAAAGGAATGGTAAATATTTTACTCTCTATCTCCCTGAGACAAAAAATCTATATTCTAAGTATGAGGTTGAACTATATGAGTTTCCATTTTTGTCAAAAACAGAATATCAGCAACTTCATGAGATTCAACCTACCAACTATTTTAAACTTGGATGAAGCAAAGTCTGCTACAGGGGTGACCTGAATAGGAGCTCACCAAGCATGGGGCTGAGTAGGTTGCTGTAAGACGTTGGCAGTATCCAGTGCACCATCCTGCAGCAGTCAATCTCTTCCGCCATGTGAACAAATTTCTCCATCAAAAAAAGAAATCCCAGATTCCATGTGAACCCAGCACCTGCCATGCAGAAACTGCAGCAGACAAGACTTGTGAAAGGGAGATTTCTGTGACCCTGGGAAGCATGCAGTGGTACTTTTTCTACCTCTGCTTAGATCCTTAATAAAGAAAATCAGATCACCTCATATCTCACCATCACTTCTCATCTCCTTATCTCACCCACATATTATTTCACTGAGAAAACTGAAACCATCAGAAAATAATGTCCATATTCTACTTTTACCTGATCCAGTTCCCTGTATGTCCTGGCATCAGAACAGAATGATGGACCCGTCCGTGTTCCCGCAGACAGCAGCACACCCCAGGGTGCGCTGAATCTCCTCACGGCCTCTTGGCTCTCCACAATCTTTCTCCAGAATCAGCTCTTTCCTTTCTGTTGGATTTTCCCATCATTGTACAAACAGGTTGTGATATCACCCATCTTTACAGAAAACCCCTCCCTTGGCCTCACACCCCTTTCTGAAACTGGCAGCCACTGATTTAATTCGATTTAATATTTTAAGATTAGAAATAAATATTTTGCTCAGTTGAATAGTCAGCCTGTACAGGCATTATGGTTGTTAAGCATGTAGGCTCTTGATAATAAGAGTAGGGACTTGTAACAGGGAATAGATTATGGAAAGTGGCTTAAAGAATGGACTCCCTGTGGATACCAATATCCACAGATGCTCAAGTCCCTTACATAAAATGGTGTAGTGTTTGCGTATAACCTACACACATCTTCCCGTATAATTGAAATAATCTCAGATTATTTATCCATGTGCCAGCCTTCATAGGGGTCTGTGCCTATGTGGGGATCCTTCCAACTTGAGCTTCTCAGCTGATCCCCACCCCTGCCTGGCCATCCACCTGACAGCTTCTGTCTTAGTGTGCCCCTAGTGTGAAGGCCGCCCTGATAAGGTTCTACCTGCCCACGCTCCTCCTCGGTGTCTACATGACCTGCTATAAACCCTTTGGAGGGTGTTGAAGAAGTTTCCCTGCTGAGCTCTCTTCTCTGGCATCTCTGTCTGCACCTCCTAGACAGACACTGAAGGAAGACGGGCGACTTTCAACCAGGGATGAGACCCTGGCACCTCGTTCTCTATGAGTGATGCTTGAAAGTTCTTCTGTGGGAGAAAAAAAGTAAAAAGTACATAAATAAATAAATAACAGTAGCATTTGCACCTGCATCGACATGCAGGACTCGGTGGTCCTCTCTGTATGTGCACACTCCTGTTTATACAGAGAGGTTTGGACCCCCTGAGAAAGGCTTTTGACTCCCTGTTGTCTGATATTTGATAATTTGGACTTCACCTTGGATCCTACTCATCAGTGTTGGACAACAGGAAAAAGACCTGCTCACTTCCCTGTTACAGATGGATAAAATGGTTTCGCCATTTTCAAAGTTCTGTGCCTCCAGCGCTCTCTGTATCGTACCCCTTCTCTCAGACTTAAACCCTTCACCTGCATCATTAATGTTCGTCTCTATTTTGGATTATTCCCATATATGCCCAAATATTGGTATATGCTTAACGTATACAATATTTTCCTTCCTGAAAATAGAAAAGCCTTTTGTTGACTGTACCTTCTTTATGTCTTTAACACTGATCTCTCTGCTAAAGTTCAGACTCGTACCAGCGGCTGCCTGCCTGACTTTTCCACCTGCACATTTATCTATCAGAATCTCAAGCTTAACATGATCAGATGAACTTGGGATTCACCTCATCACCACCACTGACTCCTCCCAGCTTCTTCTCAACTCAGTACAAGGGCAACTCCATCCGTCCAGATGCTCCAACCAAAGTCATGGACTCCTTTTCTGGTTTCATGTTTCCCACACGTGCCATCTAATTTATTGTGCACTCCATGCCTCTCCTAAAAACATATCCAGTTTCTTATGACTCTTCACCAAACCTATCACAAAAGAATCCCAACTGGTGCCTGCTCCATGCTTGTCCTCCTAACAACCCATTTTCTGTGGAGAAACCAGAAGGATACTTTAAATGAAAGTCATATCTGGCTATTTTCCTGCTTAAAATCTTCCAGTGACACACACTGCACTCAGAATAAAACCCCTAATTTTTACCCTGGTCTGTACAACACCAGCTTGTCCTTATTCACTGCTGCAACCTTGACACCATGAGTCCCCTGTCTGCATCTGGTACAATTCCTGAAGAACTCATGTACATTCCTGCTCTGTGGTTTTTCCAGTAAGGAGTCCATCTGGCTGGAAAGCTCTAATGTCTGTGTAGCTGATCCATTCTCTTGTGCATCTCCTGTTAAATGTCACTTTCTTATAGAGAAACAACCTTTACTGAACAACCAACCTAAATAGCCTCAGTCATTTTCTAGCACTCACACTTCCCATTGCTTGTTTACTTGCGTAATTACTTATTGTCTGTCTCTCACTACTAGAAATTAAATGTGTTGAAAGTAAGGATTTAGATGGATTTCGTCTCCACTGCATGTGCTGGGCACAGACTAATGCTGGGAGCATAGTAAACTCTCAATAAATGCTTGTTGACTGAAAGAGCAGGTCCCGCTTATGTGAGATGAGATACAGCAACATAGATCAGCCATATGATCATTATCACCAAAAAATGCTCTTTCTCAATTTCATCCTTTTTGTATTCCTTGACACTGCAGATTGTTTAAACAAAAGGAACACAAACTTTGAGGTACCTTCAATCTTCAAAAATCCTAAACTATCACACTGAAAAGACAGGCATTTCTATTGTATACCCTCTGTCACTCACCTGCAGCTCCAATTCGGACCTCATCAAAACGTGCATTTTAAATGTCCAGATTTAAGTCAGCACTAGTCAGCACTGCCCAGAAGTTTTCAGGGGATGGCATATTGCCTTAGCAGGATTCTGAATGTGGAGTGTGTGTAATAATTGATTGTAGAAGCAAGATGGTCAGAGTGAAGATAGGGAAACAGTTCTTATACACTGTAGGAAAATGCTCTAGATCATAATGCCATCATTTTTAAAAAATCTTAAGCATTGGGCCTTTTTCAGAGAACAATTTCAGCCTCTAAAACACTAGCATCAACATGATCTACATGCTATATTTCACACCAAATGCTGAGGAGAGTTGCCAAGTACAGGACCCTGGAGCCAAGCCAGGTTGTAGCAATCCCTGTGATGTTGGTTGTGACAAAGTCCTGCTGTGGTCAGCCTACATATAAGACAAATAAGTTCAGAGTAGCTGAGGGCATCCTTTTCCACCCAGAAGCAGGCAAGAGAGCACTCTAAAAACACCACTTGTGTGCAGGTGGTCCACACAGTCACCACCACAGTCACAGCTGCTACAAAAGTGGCACACACCACAGAAGTAGCCACAGCTACCATACAGGTGACCAGCCAGACTTTCAACTGCAGTGACACAAGGAGAGTCACCAGAGAGACTGGAAAAAGAAGAGGACGTCTCTCTCCTCTAAGCTCACTCCAGATTAATCGAAGAAGCGATTGCTCTACCAGATGACCTAACATCGATGTAGAGATACTAGAAAAATGAAAACCCAAGAATGAATACAGTAATTCTTAAATACCAGACCCTATAGAGCAGGAAATCCTTGAAATGACTAAAAAAGAACTCTGAGCAACAATCTTAAGGAAACTCACTGGGATACGAGAAGACTCAGAGACAACATAAAGAAATGAGAAAAAAAATCTAGGATATGAAGAAGGAAATTTACAGAGAGATTAATACCTTGTAAAAGAATGTAGCATTTTAATACAGGTGTTTACAAGTATAAATTTTCCTCTAGGCACTGCATGAGCCCTGCATCCTATAAATTTTGATATGTTGCACTTTGATTTTTATCTCAAAGTACTCTTTAATTTCCCTGTGATTTTTCTTTTTACTCATTGTTTATTTAGGAGAATGTTGTTTAATTATTAGACATTTGTGAATTTTCTAAATTTCCTTCTGTTATTGTGGTCAGAAAACATATTTTCTATGATCTTATTTTTAAAAATGTATGAAGACTTGTTTTATGGCCAAAAATTTTTTTAAAAATGTTTAAAAAAAGACAAATAAGTTCAGTGCATGCGTGCATGCACGCACACACACACACATTATTAGAAATAAGAGTAAAGTAAATGGAAAATGACCTGAAACCCTCATCTAGCTTCAATCCCTGAATAAAAGGCCTGGGACCAGAAGATGAGTTGGTTTAGAACAATTGACAATTTTACCTGATTTCTGGTAGCCTTTCCTCTAAATCAGAAGTTCATTTAATTTAATATTTTTTCTTAACTAAAGGAATCTGAATAAACATAAAAACTATGGGGAGAAGTAAATAAGCATACTGTTAAAGTATTCCATCTAAGTCTTTATTTAACCCAAGGCATGAATTTTTGGAGAAACATTTACACGGTCACACTTATAAGCATACTTTATATAAAATTTTGTCTCATTTTTACATAATATTATGGCATAAGCATTTCCAAATTATTTTAAACACTTCATGCTAGGCAATACCAGGCACTTATTATAAGTTCTGATATAAATTAATTTAATGGCTTTGTTACATATCATGAGGCTACTATGCATAAGTTACTATCACATTGCCTGGCATTTTGGTTGGTTCAAAAACTTGCTTTCTATTTCTTTGGTTCTTTCCTCTATGTTAGTGTTTATATCTCCTAAAACATATTTCCTGGATGAAATCACTGAATCAAAGAGAGTAACATAGATATAGATGAGTCTCTGTTGATCTATCTATCTCTATGTAGTTCTCCACAAACATGACAAGCGCTCGACACAAGGTTATAAAAAGTCTAATTTGTAAGAAAGATACATAAACTTTAAGTGTGGGCTAAACCTAAGAAAATCCCACCAAATTCTAGCCTTCACCAGATATCTCTTGATGCCATCTAGACAGCCTGAAATTCTCCAATACCACCTCCATCCCAGCAGAATCTTTTCCATTTCTTCACAACACTGCCACCTCTCCTGCCCTGTCAGCCTGTCCATCAGCACAATGAGTCCCTGAGCAGTGGAGCTTCACCAGAACTCTTGATGGTAGCCAGACACGACCGTGCCTGCTGGACCTCCTGTTGAAACCACCATGCATCAGTACTGCTTTGCTGTAGACAGGGCAAAGCTATCATAAAACTAGAAGCACTGAGCTGGCAGATAACAGGGTCAAGGTTACGGGATATTCCCCAGCCTAGAAGCAAAGCTAGAGGAAGAACATGGTCAGCAGGTCAGTCGTCATGTGTGTGCATTGACCACACACCAGGAAAGCAGTCCAAGTTCACGCCGGCCCTTTCCTGTACTACTGCCGTCTTCCAGTGCAGCCAGGCCAGCCCTTCCCAGAGCTCTGCACACTGTGCTCATCCCTGCTCGCACACATGCACGCACCCGCTCACCGGATCCCTTCACGTGCCTTTCCTCCTCTCCAAGTTCCTCCGTCCCTCCAGGTCTGCTTTGGAGAGCACTGCTCCAGGATGCTCACTTTTGCTGCAGTCCTGTGGGCTGCTCTCCCTTCCTCTGAGCATAAGCTTCCCACCATCTGTCTCTTTCATTTGAGCAGCAACGAATGCATCAGGAATTGTTACCTAAACAGCCCCAAATGTTGTACCATCCCAGCTGGGCTGCAATCTCCTGAAACTGAGATGCTGCCCTGTATCTACACAGCCTTTAGCCTTTATGCAGGGCTATGAACAGAGATTAATGTCTCCATTCAGACAAATGACTACAGTCAAGCATTTGTCAGTGAAGTGGTCCTAGGGCCAGGGAACTTTCTTTTTCTCCCTTTTCCCAGAGGGAGACTGTCCAGAAGAGTCACTCTTCTGGGTTCCCCGCACTTCTTTCTTCCTGGGTCGTCTGACTGATGGGTCTGAAAGGGTCTTGACTGCATCATCTCTGCCCTTTCTCTAGCTGTGGAATCCAGCTGCCTGCGGAAAGCACCAGCTGGGCTCTGCCCTATGCCGTGATTCTTAGAGGCTGACCTACCCAGAAATGGGTCTGTGTGCCAGTTTATTCTGACTTTGTGAGTAAGTCTCTTTAATTTGGAGGTGAAATTTGAAGACGTGCACTTGGCTAACAGGCCACATTCTTCCACAGCTTTCTCCATATAAAACTGATAGTTTGTTCTGTAGCTACCTGACTCCTTCGTCTGTGTCTCAACTGGTTGTTCAATTTGGGTGTAGAAAAGGGGGGTATTGTTAATGGTTCCCCTCAGAATCCATGCACAGCACCCCCAGCCAGCTCTGCACCCCACTCTTCTTGACAAGACAACCATTCTACAATTGTTCCCCAAGTCCTACAGGCAACACAGCTGGCACAGTATCAGCACCTGGCCTGGCTTCCTGCAGGAGGGGGGTGAGAGTCATCTACAGCTGCTCCCGACAATAAGAACGGAAGGCCTGGGGAGATCCTTGGGCAGTTCTTGGAATGCTGGGGTTAGGACATTTCTCTCTAGGCCAGAGGTGGGGGTTCTCTAGTCCTCACAGTCCCTGCGTCCTTGGAAGGAGTCCCTGCAGGCTCGCCGGCTCTGCCCCACTGCCAGGCTCTCCTGCCTCCACTCCCAGCACAGCTGTGGGCTAGTGGCAATTAATTCTTAAGGCAGCCCAAACCATCCTGCGCATGAATGCCCATATCCTGGAAAGAATGACCTGAAGAATAGATCCCAGGAGATAGCCATGTTCCCTGCTGTCCAGCCCACCACCCAGCAGGTACTCAGGCATTAGGGAGAAAGGTACAGGGGCAAAGGAAAACTGAATCCTCTAAGAGTAGAAACACTGGGACAGACAGAGTTCAGGAGACATTTATCTCCACACACACACACACACACACACACACACACACACACACACACACACATATATTAAATGTTCTTTTTTTTCCATATTCTATAGAAGAAATCCTATAAACGTCTTCAAGAATAGGGCTGATTACTTCAAAGCATCGTGCAGGAAATTTAAAACAATGATTACATTTAACACTGGAAATTGGCTGCTGTTGTGATCATTTAGATTCTCATTGCATAAGAATTATCCCTGCATATTTTGTCTAAATAAAGCATACGCTGGTGTGATCAACCATTCTAAGGAGGATACCACTTTGGATCTCTTATTTGAAGAATACACTTTTCAACATGTTTCTAAATGCTTAATTTTCTGGCTAGTAAATAATCTACATTTTTTTGTATGTCCCTAAAATGATTTACATAATCCACCTTTTAAAAATATTATAAATATTCATTTACATGATAACATATGATTAGACTACAATGTCAACTCATGCATTTCCATGAAGAATATTTCCTTCTTCTTTTTAAAAAAAGCCCAAGATAAACAAAGGACATTTACATAATTTCTACTTCCCATTTGTGCATTTTAACTTAATCAACATATTTATTCTGAAATATAATCAGCTGATGACACACAAAAAAACCACAACCATTTATGGAACAAAAAATGTACATTTAATTGATTTCAACTCTTCAGTAACATCCTTGATTTGTTAACATTAGGTTCCTCTATGATGAAAGCCCTTGTCCCTTTGTTAGAGAAGGTCAAATCCAAAAGTTTTATATCACTGGGTTTTGTATGTCATTATTGTTGATACTGTTATGAATAAACTGATTAATAGTATTGAGTGGTGCTAAGACACCCGGTAAAATAAGAATAGGTGAATGTCCAAATGACTGAGCCATGAGAGGACCGCCGTTGCTCCAGCAAGAGCAGGTGGTCAGGGCTGGAAGGACAAAAGTCATGCTGAAGTGGGGTGGAGAGCAACTGAGAAATAAAACCCGAAAAACTCAAGACATTTGAGAAGGGGGAGAGGTTGAGGTCGTGAATAAACAGAAAGGGGTTACATGAGTGCTTCAATGTCACTGTGGCTGCCCTCAGAGCACTAGCGTGTTTCTAGAGAGAGGAGGGGGACTGAAAAGAAAGGACAGGAGTGAGAGCTGATGGCATCCTGGTTTCTTTGTGGGAAATCACTTGTTCCTGTCACATGAGGCCTGGTGGAATATCAGGTGGGCTGCCCTCGCCTGCCCTAAAGGGGAAGGCTCGTTCAAGGACCCAGGCAAGGCCGGTTAGACAGTCTCTGCCTGGAACTTGAATATGAAGCAGAAAACGGAGGGTTCACATGGTGGTGGTTTATGTGGAGGTCCCCACCTGGATGAGACTGCTTCTGCTCTGCCCCAATTCCACACCTGGTCTCCTACCACAATCTCCATTCTGTGCACTCCTGGTATCCTCTCAATAGATCCCCTTTTGCTCAGTTTATCCCGAGTTGGGTCCTGGTAATTTCACCCGAAGAAACTCAGCTGAGGTATCTCAGCTCTTCCCCAGCCCTTCCCTTATTAGAAATGCTTGCTTTGACCTGGATGAATTGAATGGTGTCCTTTGCCTCTGTGGTCTTTATCATGCCCTATGATTAGGGTGACCACACATCCCAGTATACCAGGAACAGTCCCTGAGTACACCTGTTGTCCCAATTAATGGTTTCAGTCTCAAAAGCATCTCAGGGTTCACAGTAAATCATTTGTTCACCTGCATGTGTAGAAACCAGCTGTCTCCTCTCAAAAACTGTTGGACTCTAGCAGGCTCAATTCTCTTGGCCCCATGAGGTCACTGTTGTAAAGTGCAAACAGGGTTAAAGCCCTGTGTTCGTTTCATCGCTAGGGGATTACTGTGCAGCTTCCATACAACAGGCAATCCTGTTGTCACTGGAAAGACAAAGATGAATGAGACACAGGCATTCTTTACCCTCGAGAAGCTCATGATCCAGTGGTGGTGTAAACAGAATATACCAGCCCAGCATAACAGGTGCAGTGGAGCTGGGCATGGAGTGATGTGGGGACAGAAAAGAGGAGAATGCAAAAGCGGGATGCCATTGCGAAGGCATGGAAGATTTCTTAGAGGAGGTGGCTCCTGAGATGGGAGTCCGATAATATGAATGGTCCTGTGTGAGCAGCAGAGAGATATAGGTGGACTTTGTAATGCTGGGGGAGCTTCTCTAGTCCTGCAGTCTGGACAGTAATATGAATTAGGCAATTGCCCACGTCCCTTCCACATGTTGATAGAAGAAGCTGCAGATGAGGTCCATGGTATGGCATGTTGGAAGGAATACTGGTTGGTGCTGGATGAGCTGAAAGAAAATAAGAGTCTCACGTGGGATCCTGCATCTTCTACCTCCATTTCATTTTTCCTGCGTGCTCCACTTCTGCTGAGAAGGTGAGTCGAGACAATAACTCCTGCTTCAGAGAAGGTGGGTGTCCATGCCCTGAATGACATTTTCTTCATTGTCTGAAAATAAGCTATTACTCAATTCTTGTTCCTTGATTCTTAACCCAATGTTCCACCGTCAGTTATATTTTTTGCAGGAAGAATAGCTACTATTTATTGATCACAGACATTGTTGCAGACAAAATATATACATTATCATCAGTCTTAAAATGGTGTCATGATCAACATTTTACAAGAAGCCTCGAAGAGATTAAAGGCATTGTCCAAGTCTACAGGGATGGTAAGTAATAAAGCTAGGTTTAAACTAGGTCTGCCCCTCTCCAAAGTAATTGTTTTCCTACAAAACACAGGTGAGCACAGACATACTGAAATAGAAAGTGGCATGACTTAGAGATTGCTGTTCTGCCAATAATTGTGGGCCAAGCAGATCCGAGGATGAGCCACTTGGGTGAAGGTTTGCTACGTCCCATCTTAATTAGAATTTTTCAAAGATGTCATCTAAATTTACAGCACACCTGTGTTCATGACACAAGTGAAAATATATCAAGACAAGTGGCCTCTCCACAAAAAAACTTGACACTATATTTATGTGCTAATTTCTAAAAAATAAATTATCATAAATGCTAGGCTGAAGATACATAGACAAACTATTGCTGTAAGACAATCAATCTCTTGATTTAGCAAACAAATTGATTTCTTTCCAGTCATCTAGATATTTGAGGTCAATGAGATGGATTTCATATCATGTCCTGATCATTAATAAATCCTGGATTGTCCTCATAATACGATACTGCTTTAGACTTAATTAAATCTACCTTTTGTGATAAAGAACACAAAGACAAGAATTCTTATATTCCCAAATTATATGGTTTTATTATTTCAAACTATGATTATCCTCAGCATCCCACTGATTATTTTACCAAATTTATCATCAGAAAGAAATGCTCTAAATAAAATTCTTAAACCCCAAAATGTAGTTTTTATAAATTGTCCAATTTTTAAAAGGATGCTATTAGTTTTATAAAAAGCGGTGTGTATTCACTACAAAAATCCAGATTACATCAAAACGTACCAAGAAGAAAAGAGAAATCATCAGCAATATCACAAGTCCTCCCTCCACCCCTGAAGGCAATGACCATTGTTATTTTGGGGGGATGTTCTCTAGTTAATTCTTTGGGTATATAACTACATTTTAGGTATATGAGTCATATTACATAAGAGCTTCCATAACACACTTTATTTCACAATTTCACATACAATACACTGTGTGCACCTGTCTATGCACAGCTATCTGAGGAGAATCCTGCTCTGTGTTTAGGTGTTTTCTACCAAGGATCACCTTCTGTTCTCATCTCCTAAGATTCAGGCCTTGCATTCCATCCCAGGTTCTTCCAGGTTCCTCAGCCTCCAGGAGTTGGCATGAACACTCTGACACTTGACTGGATAGTAAGGGAGATGGTCTATACATGTCGCCATGCACCAAATCAACCCCTGGCTGCTGCAGCTGGTGGCTTTGGCTTTGCTGCAGAGGATGGCAGTGTCTACAGAGAAGCTCCTGCTGGAAGGCCCTCACTGCTGTGTTCACCATAAGGACATCATCAGGGCATTTCCACAATGTCACATGGGGAGCTCTTCTTAGGACTATAGGGGAAATCTGTCTAACTGCAGCTAGATTTTTTTTTTCAGAGTGATTAGTTAACTAGTCTGTACTTTTAATTTCATGAACTTTATAAACTAACTGACCAAAAGCCTGACTACTATTGAACCAGTAAGTTTTCCTTTGGCTGCAAGTAAAAGAATGCCCCATTCAAATCAGCTCAGATGAAGACACTTCTTCCCAAGATTCAGGGACAGGGGGCCACCAGTGTGGCTGCAGGTGCCTTACTTGCTTCCCGTGTTTGTGGGTGCAACCTCCAGCCAGGATTGGAATGGTCACATCAGTTCTGGGAATCACATCCAGACAATGCAAAATCCAGGGAAAATGGCTTCTGTCTTTCCCAGAATTTCCATTTCAGGTCCAAGGAGCCTTTTCTCAGAAGCCCCCAGAAGGACTTCATCCCCTCAGTTCTCCTTGTCCAGTTACTGACGGAGACATGGGGTCACGATTCTTGGTTCAGAGCAATCAGGGACAAGGTTTGTCCTCCCCAAGTTACAGGCAAGAAACACTGGAACAAAACCCAGGCTCTGTAAGACAAGGAAGGAGGACTTGGTAGTGGGGAGGAGAGCACACCCCTGTGCTGTGAATATCCCAGGCAGGTGTGTCCACCTGCCCAGCACCCACTCTGTTCCATCATCCGGCCTGACTGAGTTCCTGGTTTCATGCATCTTTGTAGGCTGTCTGCACAGACATGCTGCGTGCAGTTACAGGCCAGCTTCACATACACAATGAAGTAAATGGGATGTGGACTGCGACATATGTTTTCAAGTCAAGTATGCAAAATAAACATTGACGAAGAGGAAATAATGTGAATATACAATAGCTGGGACATTGCCAACTTCAAATCTGAGCCAACGTCTCTGACAACAAGCCCAGTGTTTTCTTCTTCCATCCTTTCTCATATATGTCAGTCATGTCTATGGAAGACCCTTCCTATTCATGGCAGATAGAAATTCCAAGACTGTGGAAGCCTGAAAAACCTGGAATGTTTCTTAACTTTAAAAAACAAACTATTTAAACATAAGAACATCAGTCAAACACCTGATTTTGTATCTTGGCCTAGATTCCTAAAGATACAGTGCTGTGGGTCAAATGTTCCCCCAAAGTGTCGTGTATTAGAAACTTGACCCCCATTGTAACAGTGCTAAGAGGGTGGGAAATCCTTTTATGATATTTGAAAGGTGGGTCCTCTAACAGGTGTTGTGATTGTGAGGACTGTGCCCTTGTGAATGGATTGATGCATTCATGGCACACTGGGCGTGGCTCTGACGGCTTTATAAGGAGAGCAAGTGAGCAGGTGAGTTCTCTCTTGCTCAGCCCATTCTCGCCATGTCACTACAGGACCCTGTAGAGAGCTCCCACCCAAGAGAAGGCCCTCAACAGATGTGTTCCCTGGACCATGGACCTCCCAGCCACCAAAATTATAAGAAATAAATTTCATTGCTTTATATATTACCCAATTTCAGGCATTCTGTTATAAGCAACATAAACAGATTAATACACAGGGAGATGTTTGGAACTACAAATTATAAAAAAATATGAAAAGTTTTTATATAAACTTATAACAGCTTAAAAATATCAGGAGTGGCAGCAACCAGAAAAAGTCTTGATGAGGAAAAAAAGGCTGTTTGACAATAAGGAGGTGTCCTGCCCTCCTATGCCCCCTTTACTGAGTATGCTTTATACAACCAATGCAAAACTGACTTCAGCCAGATGCCAGTCCATAACCCAGAAGATTAAATAAGTACAACTCCATCATTTCAAACACTTCCTGACTTCAGAAATTATGTTTAATTATCTAAAACAGTCTATGCCCACTTGACAATAAGTCAGGAATAGCTCAGCAAAGTTCTTCTAAACTCAAAACCATGGAGAGAATTATAACTTTTTGGTAGCTACAACTTTTGTGGAATCATTTATCAGAAAAGGAGTAAAATTATGTATGTCACTATTTCAATATATTTTCCTATTGATTCCATCCCAAAGGAAGAGAAAAGATAGCATATTTTAAAGAAAATGAATACCAGGCATAGTTGAAGTCTATCAAAAATGAATTCTGTCTAACTGTATCTTTCCCACTTCTCCTCAGCTATGTTAGTTATGGCCCTTCCTTACTACTGGAACTGGCATTAATGGAATCAACATAACTTCATCAGCTTCATTTTTCTTACTTTCAGTCTCTGCTGAAAGCATTGAAAGAATTTTGAAAGATTGAGAACTTCTTTGAAAACCTTTTCTAGCTACAAATCCAAAAAATAAAAATAACATAAAATAGAGTAAAGGAGGGGGGTTTCATTTATAATGCCTCTTTCCTTGCCTTGTAAATATGCTCTGCAAAGTAGGGAATATTATTATTTTTTCTATAACTCCCAGTTTTGAATTTTTTTTGGTAGAAGTAAGGCACATAGGTATATCTGCTATGAAGTGACTGACCTAGTTAAGATGATCGCTTTCCATGTTAGAAAAGGTAGGTCAGGAGCAGAGCACAGTGTAAAGCCCATGGGGCTTGTCATCCACCACTTAGCAGCTGTGTGACCTCAGGCAGTTACACAACCACTCTGTGCCCAAGTTCATCTTAGGTAAAGTAGTGACGATAGGGGCACCGACGGCATGGGGCTGTCATGAAAGATGAATGCACTAGTACTTTAGGGAGCTGAGGCCTGTGCCTGGCATAGAGTAAGTGGGGCATGTGTTTGCTTAGAATATGTAAGTAAACAATCTGATTACAAATATAATCACTTCTGCTCTAAGAATGCAGTTGTTCTATCGTTCTCCCCAAATCTCCCCTGTGAGTCAGACTCTGGCACTGTAACAGGCCAGCATTACTCTCATGATTCCAACTCAATGGTCAGGAAAAGTGAAGCTCTCTCCAAGTCAGAATGCAAGGAGTCACATGGAGAAAAAGTTCAGTAAAAGATTTTTGAAGATGAGCTGTATGAAAGTTTTTATTTTAATAAAATCACTAACCTGAAATACATTCTAATTATTCCCTACTTTATTTCCTTGATTCTAGCAGTCTGAAAAGAGATGAGGGAGTAGGGAGAAGAGAAGAAACAATTTTGCTACCTCCCGAAAAAGTCAAATTATGAAATAGGCATTCGAAGAAAATAATTTCAAGAAGAAAGAGTCTAATATTTCCCTAGTTTTATATAGCATTTAGTTAGCATAAGGAACCACCTGTAATTATAAAAGAAGTCTTTAAGGGTCAGAACACACATAGAATTAAGAGAATTTTAAAATTATTCGCCAGTGACAGATCCACGTTGGGGCAATAAGAAATACGTAATGTTAAATTAACAATTCCCTGGAACAACTATCTTGTTTAATAAAATATGCCAGATTGATACTCATGACATTTTAAGGATTATGATTCTGAGTTCAATGGGCTCTTGATGAGATTTTTTCACACATTTTTACACAATCCCACATGATCCAGTGAAGACATAGAGAAGCTAACTTATTTTTGGACATTTCCCAGGAAGATGTCATGATATGACATGGCATTTTGTTCTAGCATGCAATTGCTTTCTCTCTCTCTTTTTTTTAAGGCTTAGTAGTAAACACACACATGTACTCAGACATATGTGATTGTTAAGCGTATGTTCCTTGCTCAGATTAGGTTGGTGGGGGAAAAATCCACTTAAGAAGTAAAACTAATTCCTCAGGAAATCTTGAGCCAATAGTTCAGACAAGATTTATGGATGTCCTCAGAATTATGAGATACTCTAATAACTTGCTGTAGTTTGAAATTAAAATAATATGCATAGGGGCCAGCCCCATGGCGCACTCGGGTGAGTGCAGCACTTGGGAGCACAGCAGCGCTCCTGCCGCGGGTTCAGATCCTATATAGGGATGGCCGGTGCCCTCACTGGCTGAGCGCGTTGCGGGCGACACCACACCAAGGGTTGCGATCCCCTTGCCGGTCACAAAAAAAAAAAAAATAATAATAATAATAATATGCATAGGTAATCAATGTGTAGTGACTGAAGATTTACACTGAAGGATATAAACCATGAAAAAGAAATGAAATTATACAATATGAATGGCTTCCTTATTCACAT
Source organism: Galeopterus variegatus (assembly GCF_000696425.1). Classification (NCBI taxonomy): domain Eukaryota; kingdom Metazoa; phylum Chordata; class Mammalia; order Dermoptera; family Cynocephalidae; genus Galeopterus; species Galeopterus variegatus. The sequence continues at coordinate 76,117 of NW_007727554.1, forward strand.
CTGTGAAATAGTCTAAGGTTTTCTCAAACATTTTAGACAAATCTAAAACTTATTTCTCTCTCTTTGATGTGTAAGCACCTTAACAGATATTCTCTATACCAAGATTACTCCTCCCAAGGTGTGCTAAGTAGAGACCTGCTGGCTGACCAATTCTGCAGAGGTCCCAAAAACATCAAGTTCACCAAGAAGGAAAGATGGGAAACTAAGTTGGCAAATACCTAGATAACTCGATGTAAATTCCATGTATTTACAGGTAGATGTGATCAACATTGATATTTTAGACAAATGTGGACTCATCTTAAATGTAGCCATTTCCAGACTGAGAGAAGCTCAAGTGCTAAGATAATCTTGCTGTAAAGGTGAAGAAGATGATCTAGACACAACTATCGAGGGTTAGAAGTTCATATTGGGGGGATTTATTTGTCAGGAAATTAGCATATTTCATTTTGTCATGAGCAAATTCACCAGACAGGAACCACCAAGAAGAAATGGAGTAAATTTAAGCTTCAAAAGAAATCTCCTGTAAACACCAACAGAGAAATAAGCACCATGTTTTGGTCTGAGTGAAGTATTAAGATCAATGTCTCAACTTTGTTGAAAAGGAGAGCACATCGCGATAGAAACTCCCAAGCACATTCCTCTGCGTTTGGCAGAAGAACGGAAGCATCTTTCTCCTTCCGGACCCCTCACTCAGACACAAGCTGGGCATACCTTGGTGAGCAGAAGTCATTCCTGAGAAGGGGGCACTCTTTCCAGCAATCCCCGGGAATCCGAGATGAGAGGGACAGGTGTGTTTGTGTTTTGTTTTCCTGTCAGTTGTTAAAAAATATGCTGCTGCAGGCAGAAAGTTATATAAATAGATACTGCCTTCTAAAAAGTTACTTATTTTACTTATTTTGGAGGTAACATCTTTTTCATAAATAAATGTCTCATGGCTACATCAATAAACTTTACAAACCTAATGCACACATTTTATGATTCCCCTTAAAGTTTCATGCAAGATCAACAAACTGATGATTGTCTGTGATTTCCTTTGAGGGGCTGGAGGCAGGGGGGCCAGGTAATGCCCTACTTTTTATGTGGGTCATGGCTTCACAGGTGGATTTTCTTAGTGAGAATTTAGCAAGCTGTATATTTGGGATTTTTTTGCTTTGATGTATGTGATCTTAAATTTTTTAAATGTACCTTAATATGTTAAAAAAAAAAAACTTTTAGCATCCCCTAAAACTATTTATTAGCTGATAAGATCAGTCTGTAATAAACTGAAATTAGAAGGTCAAAAGGAATTGCTGTATTACTTAATCACACGCTGTCTTACATTTTTGCTCCAACTTCACTTCAGGGCCCGGATTTCTACTGGATCCCAGGACACCATGGGTCCATCACAGTTCAGTGTGCTTGTTCATTTAACGGCCCCTTAGGCAGGCCACATCACCATCAAAGAAACAGCCACGGTACCAGGTGTCCAAGGGAGAACCCAAGAAGCTACACATGAACACTAAATCTATTTAAAGTCTCATGGTATCAGCCTTAGAATTTTTGAAAATTTGCATTCTAATATGTAATGTGTTCACTTGGTTTTAATTATTAATTTTTTTAATTCTTTGAATCCTCTAGTTAAATGAAGAGATTTCTGTTGGGGCTGCCTGTTGCCTTGGTATGCCCCGACTCATAAACCATGGATGTGAATTTAAAGTAGCTGGACTCACATATATATTATTATATTTATTATAATATATAATAATATATATTATATATTTATATTTTATATATATCTTAATACATTTATTCCTGGATTTTTATCACTGATTCTTGAGTTGCTTCATTATTTTATCTCTTTAGCTCTTCTCTTTATTGAAGCTCCAAACATTTCTCACCCGCAGCATTAAAACTTGATATTAACAAACACTAACCGTGTGCACGGTAGGTGTAAAGCACCATGACCAGCACTGGTGGCACGTGAGGAGGAAAACTGTGAGATGAAATCAGAGGCACACAGCAGTCCCTGTCATCACAGTGTCCTGCGTAGCTTCTGAGTGTGAACCACCCGTGCACTGCACAGCTCAAGAAGGGAAAGGATGGGGAAAGAGCCGATGAGTGTGGGGGTCGCAAGAACGTCAGGTGCAGGGACCACGTTAGGTCCCAGCCTGTCTGGACAGTTGGAACAAGAGGACAGTACCTGTCTTGGTCTGTTCCGGCTGCTGTAACAAAATACCATAAACTGGGTGTCTCATAAACCACAAAAAATGTATTTCTCACAGTTGTGGAGGATGAAAGTCCCAGCTTTAGGCAACTGCAGATTCAGTGTCTGGTGAGGCTTCCCAGATCATAGACAGTGCGTCTCCTGCCTCCGCACACGGTAGAAGGAGTGAAGGGTCTCTCGGGGCCTCTTTTCCTGGGCTCCACCCTCATGACCTAATGACCTCCCAAAGTCCCCACCCCAAATGCCATCACATTGGGGGTCAGGTCTCAGTATATGTATTTTGAGGTACCCAAATATTAATGCCCTGGTCTTTGGACCAGAGCATTGGCAACAATAGAAAAATCTTTCTGATCATTTTCAGATTAGAAACATTTATTTGGTAATTGTTCAGTTTCCCCAAGGCAGGGATAGCTGTATTTGGTGAATACATTCTGTCTTCTGTTCTTATGTGTCCCTTGTGGTCTAGGAGGGACTTTCACTTAAGAGACAGTAAATCATCATGTTGAACTGAATTAAAGTCCATCACTCTCTAATTATGTCATGAGGACCCTCAAACCATCTTGGTAACTTTAGCATTATTTTCCTAATGATGTTCTGTTTGCCTTATGCATAAGAACCTTTTATGTGAGTTAGCAAAAATGCTGCTCCTTTTCTCAACCCAACCATGAAATCAGGAGCTTCTTTCCTGCCTCCGTTGAATCATTATTCTCCAAAATCAAGTGTACGTGTCTGTTTTTGCAGATGACTTGACTGAGCAAGCAATTATCGTAGAGTTATTTCTTCACGAAGGACACACTCGTCCCCTGCCTCTCTCAGCCTGCACTCAGACGATGGGATTCCTCTCAGCAATGACACTCATAAATATGCATCGTTTCATTGCCATTTCCTCTTTCTTTTCAGCTATAGAGTTAACTTTTTGAAACATTTTTTCCCTTGAATGTGTATATTTGTGCTTTTGTCTAATTAGTATTAGATTTAGCATGCTTTAAAACTGGTGCATGTGCATCTAGACACACACATATGTACATATTAGCATTTGTGTGCAGGACAAATGTGGAGGAGGCACAGCCCATTAACCAGGCAGTTCAAGCTGTAAAGAGAAGCACTGAGGGGCCTCGCTCTGGAGCAGCAGTTGGTGCAATTTGCTTTGGAGGCACTTACAAAACCGCAGGATGGCAAAGTTCACTCATTAAGTTCCATGTGAATGTGCCAAAAAAAAAAAAAAATTACTCAAGCCTTGACAATGATTATAATAGCGATATTCTAAAATAAACAAAATAAAATCCTTATATCTCATTGTAACATGATTTTCTTAAATACCAAATTTTAAGGGATTTGTAATTTTTAGCTTAATAGCTAAATGTTGTTAAATGACTATTAAAAGCTCTCTGTGACTCAGTTACCTAGTCTTTAAAATGGGGATAATAATAGTACCAACTTTTTACAGTTATTGTGAGATTGAAAAGGAGTTAATATGTGTTGGAAAATTAGAACAGTGTCTAGTACACAGTAAGTACTTAATGACTGTTCGCTATTATTGTTTATCTCACTAGACTGTAAATTTTATGAAAGCTGTGATATCTCTCTGTGAACTGCGTTTTCCCTAAAATATGCTAAATAAAAAAATCTCAATATATAAGAAATATAGACTAAATAAAGGTATAAATGAGTGAGCAAATTAATAAAAGTTTGAATATGTTGGATAAAGGATATTTTCAAAGGGCAGATCTAACAGTCATAGCTTCAATTTTGCGATACAAGTTATTTCTGCACTAAAGAAATTAACCTGTGATTGATTCCTTTATCCTTTATCCACACATTCCCTAATACCACTCTAAAACAGTCCAAGTACTCACAAGGTTTTAAAAATCTCATTTTTCAGCAAAATTTGAATGGAGTTAGATATTTAGATAGATCATAAAAAAATGCTTCATTGAAGAAATAATCCCATATGCTTTGAAAAATGCTATTTTTTAGCTATAAATGTTGTAACTATAAGAATCCCCGAGAAGGTGTTAAAACAAGAGAAAACACCACTGTTACTAGGAGATAGTTAAATATTTCTTTTCAAATCTGTGAATGAAATATGTATATATATTCCCCAGACTAATTCCCTCAAAATCCTTTGGGGACATAGAGAAAGTCAGAGAAAATACAGAAATGTTTGAATAACATCTTCATATTGTTTTTCAGTTAAGGCTAATTCATTTTCGATATCCATTCATCTGATGATGGACATTTGGGATGGTTCCAACTTTTAGCTATTGTAAATAGTACTGCAATGAACATTGGACAACAGGTATACTTTCGACTTGATGATTTCCATTTCTCTGGGTATATTCCCAGCAGTGGGATAGCTGGGTCATATGGTAGATCTATCTGCAATTGTTTGAGGAACCTCCATACCATTTTCCATAGAGGCTGCACCATTTTGCAGTCCCACCAACAATGTATGAGAGTTCCTTTTTCTCTGCAACCTCACCAGCATTTATCATTCACAGTCTTTTGGATATTAGCCATCCTAACTGGGGTGAGATGGTATCTCAGTGTGGTTTTGATTTGCATTAACCAAATGCTGAGCGATGTTGAGCATTTTTTCATGTGTCTGTTGGCCATTCGTATGTCTTCCTTTAAGAAATGCCTATTTAGCTCTTTTGCCCATTTTTTGATTGGGTTGCTTATTTTTTTCTTGTAAAGTTGTTTCAGTTCCTTGTCTATTCTGGATATTAATCCTTTGTCAGATGTATATTTTGCAAATATTTTCTCCCACTCTGTTGGTTGTCTTTTAACTCTGTTAATTGTTTCTTTTGCTGTGCAGAAGCTTTTTCATTTGATATAATCTCATTTGTTTATTTTTCCTTTGGTTGCCCGTGCTTTTGCGGTCATATTCATGAAGTCTGTGTCCAGTCCTACTTCATGAAGTGTTTCTCTTATGTTTTCTTTAAGAAGTTTTATTGTTTCCAAGTGTATATTTAATTCTTTAATCCATTTTGAGTTCATTTTAGTATATGGTGAGAGGTATGGGTCTAGTTTCATTCTCCTGCATATTGATATCCAGTTATCCCAGCACCATTTGCTGAAGAGGCAGTCTCTTCCCCAGTGTATAGGCTTGATGCCTTTGTCAAAGATCAGATGACTGTAGGTGTGTGGGTTGATTTCTGGATTCTCTATTCCATTCCATTGATCAGTGTGTCTGTTTTTATGCCAGTACCATGTTGTTTTTGTTATTATAGCTTTGTAGCATAGTTTAAAGTCAGGTAATGTTATGCCTCCACCTTTATTATTATTATTATTATTATTTTGCTCAGCATTGCTTTGGCTATGCATGGTCTTTTGTTATTCCATATAAATGTCTGGATAGTTTTTTTCATTTCTGAGAAAAATGTCATTGGGATTTTGATGGGGACTGCATTGAATTTGTATCAGAATGTCTTTAACAATAGTCACAACACCAAGTGCTGAAGAGTGAGGAGAAATGGGTTACTCACACATTGTGGCAGGAATGCAAAATGGTACAGCCTCTCCAAGAAGGGATTTAGCACTTTCATATAAAACTAAGCAGGAAATAAACACATGACCCAGCATTTGCATTCTTGGCCATTTATCCCAGAAAATTAATCCACACACAAAAACCCACACAGAGATGTCTATGTCATCTTTATTCATTGCAATAAAAACTAGAAAGAACTCAAACATCCTTCAATGGGTAAATGGTTAAAAAAAACGTGGAGCATACATATCATGAAATACTTTTCAGCAATAAGCAAAAATGAACTCTTCATATAGGAACAACTTAGATAAATCTCCAGTAATTATGCTAAATGAAAAAAAAAAACCCAATTCCAAAAAGTTGCACACTGTCTGATTCCATTTATATAACATTCTTGAATTGACAAAATTATAAAAATAGAAAACACATTTACATGCTTCCAGGGTTAAAGACAAGAGGAGGCACTTGGGGGGAGGGGGTGTTTATAAAAGGGCAACAGGAAGGATCCCTGTGGTGATGGGATGTTCTGTATCCAGATGGTGGTGGTGAGAACACAGACCTACTAAACCTGTGATAAGATTTTCCAGAATTAAATACACACACACACACCAGAGTACAAGTAAAACGGAGTATCTGGACATGATTGGTGGATTGTGTTAATGTCAAAATACTTGTTGTGATATATTATGGTTTTGTTCAATGTTATCATTGAAGGACTCTGAGTAAAGGGTACATGGGACCTCTGTATTATTTCTTACATACGCATGTAAATCTATGATTATCTTAAAATAAAAAGCATAATTAAAAACAATTTGAAAAATATTTTTGGGGCCGGCCCGGTGGCGCACTGCTACAGTGCACCGCTTGGGAGCGTGGTGGTGCTCCCGCCGAGGGTTCGGATCCCACATACAGACCGGTTCCCGCTCACTGGCTGAGCGAGGTGTGGGAGCAACACTGAGGGTTGCGATCCGTTGCCGGACACGAAAAAAAGGACAAAAAGGAAAAAAAAAAAGAAAAGAAAAATATTTTTGGACAGACTCAAAGATTTCAAATAGAAACCAATGATAGTTATGAATGAATACATTAGGTTTCTGGCAGCCACATGAATCCTGCTACCACAGAATGTAGAACCAGTGCAATGCTCTCTCTACCCCAAGCAATTTCCACTTGGCTACCTGACAAGTTGGGTTGAGGACATGCTCATGGTTTGCAAAAATAGCTGTATTATGTCCTCATTAAGGATCACAAATACCAATCAACCTAATCACAAAAGTGCCATTTCGGTGTTCATAAAGACGATGGCAAAAAAAGATGAATAATTTTATTATGTTAATCACTACATTTACTACTATGGAGAAGAGAAACACATCCTTTATGTTGTTTTGGATGAGCCAGATCTGAAATTTTGCTTCTGAGATTTCTTTTTAAAAGGACAGAGAGAGACGGAGAGAGGAAAAACAGCAGGAAGGAAGGAAGGAAGGAAGGAAGGAAGGAAGGAAGGAAGGAAGGAAGGAAGGAAGAGCTATAGATGTAGGATGACAAGTTAGGGAAATCTCGGGTTTGGGGTCAAGCTGGCCTGGGTTTGAGTTCTGTTTCTGCAACTTTCTGGACTTTGGTAAAGTTAAAGTCTCTGAGAGATTTCCTTGTCTATAAAATAAGTAGTCAATCCTATTTTGCAGATTTTGGGAAAAGATAATGAATCTAAAATTTTTAACATACAGTTGTCGGTCAGTAATTGGTAGTTCTTATTAACTGATGAAGAATAATCCATGTACTTTGTACTCAGATTTAATTTAATGCCTATTTATTGTTATAAGGACACATCATTTCCAACATGTTCCTTCCACTGAGTTTCCTCTATGATTGGCAATCACATGCTTATCCATTCTTGGTTCTAAAAAAAATTAAGAAACAGACATGTAGAAAAAAAAAGTTTGCTTTGTTGCTACTGAAAATAATTTAGAGAACATGGCTTTGGTCCATCCCAGAATGAGCTTTGTACTCCTATTGCTGTCTCACGTCCCATCCTTCAGAGGGAAGAAATAGGTCAACAGAGAAAATACGAGGGTGCTCCGAAAAGTTTGCGTAAAAATAGAATTCAAAGATAATCCGATTCTTTCCCTGAACTTTTTGAAGAGCCCTCATTTTTACAAAGCCAGTTGTAAGGGTCTCCATTCCCAGTTTCCTTAAATCAAGAACTGAGAAAAACAGGCCCCAGAGCTACCTCTAGAAGACAAACTCAGGGGAGCAGAGAACACACCATCTACGGACAGGTCCAGCAGGCTGGCCCGAAAGAGAGGATGGCAGATCAAGACTGAGGTGGATGTGCAGACCTTCTGGAATCTCAACTCTCATCAGCAGGGAGCCTCTGCACTTCCCCATCAAGGGGCTGGAGCAAAGGGCATCTGCTCCAGTTCTTCTGTGGGGAGAAGTCACAGTACTACTGACGTCAGGAGAGACTGTGTGTGGAGAACAGGGTTCCTTTACATATAGCATCCTCCTTCCGAGGTGCACACAGACCAGAGCAGGGAATCAAGGCTGGAGTGAGGGATTCTCTGCAATGTGTTTCCAGCATGGCCTCATTTACCCACACCTTCTGAAAGACCAAAAGGTCATTTTATGAGGATGTGCTGTTTGCAGCAAAAGCTGTGGTTTTGAGAGTTGGGCTTTGCTCTGCCCTGCAATGCTACTTTGAAAGTGAGAGAGAGCTGGTGAAAAGCCCACAGATCCCGATGTGTCAGCAGACAGTCCTTACTGTCCCTAGACCTCTTCTCCTTGGTCCGAGTGTCTACCAGTGGGACACTGCTCTGCTAGCACAGCCATCTCCTGCCCCACTGTCTCCCTGTCTCCTTTGCATTGATTCTACATTATTATATCTCATCCGTTTTTTCTCCTAGTGTGTCAATTTTCACAGAAAAAATAGTTGGCCCTTTAAAGACATTGGCAATTAGTCACAGGAGGTCTGCAAGGGAATCTGGAGAAACACGGTGCACTGTGGCCAATCTCCAAGCTTTTCAGCTCTTACTCAGCAGTTTTCTTTGTGGCTGGGTATTTGGGGACTTCACTTTGAAAGAACGTCTCCCCGACTACTTCTGATTTAACTGCTGTTTAGCAGCCTAAGAGTCCTGGCAGGTTGGATGCTGGGTCATTAATGTTTGTTTCATTTACTAGATCGGGATTCTATAGGTTAGTAGTTGGTGCTGGGCTCAGCTGGGTGATCCTTCATGGGGCCATGCCTGCAGCTGTGGCCAGCTGGTTGACCTCACTCCCATGTCTGGCCTGGAGGTACCTGAAGTGTGTCTGTCCAGCAGCTGACCCTGGGCTTCTTCCCACCAAGGCAGAAGTGTCCCTGGTATCAAGAAAGGGAATGTCCCAATGAGAAAGCTCATGTCAAGTGCCTGCTTGCATCATGTTTGCTAATGTCATGTTGTCAAAAGAAAGTCACATGTCCAAGCCCAGAGTCTGTATGTCAGTGGGCTGTACAAGTGAGAAGATATAGAGAGGTATTCAATAGGGACTAGTACTGCCACAACCTGCAGTAGTCCCCCCTGATTTACACTCCCTTCACCTACAAAACACTCTCATTTTTCCCCAGGATATGAAGATTTATTCAATCACTGCATTGGGCCCCAAATCCACAATCTTGTATCTTCATGAGGTTCAGATGCTCATGAGGTCCTTAAGGTTCCACTCCTTGGTTGTGGCTCCTCTTGATCGTGCTGAGACAAGGACTAAGTAAATGCAATAGACACTCTGGTTTAAAAAGGTTAAAAATGAGAAACTCTCAAATCCAGCCAGCCACATCTTGCCAGTTCCCCTGAGGAAAGAGTGCATTCCTTGAGGGGGGTCCACCTTCACTAACTGAAGGTAGCATCTCAGTGCACCATTTTCTGAGGCTCTTGTCTCTGCCCTCTAGGCTCTGAGCTCCAACCTTTGCTACATCCTTCATTTTCTAGAAATGGGTTGTGTTTGCAGCTGAGGAGCTTTCTCAGCCTAAAGCCTCCTTATAGAACACTGGAAGCCCAGAGTCCTTTTTAAAATTTATGAACACTCACAATCCTTTTAGTCTGAGCTGATAAATTTCTTTAAAACTGTATGATTTCCTGACAAATCTTATTGGAGTCTATCCCATGCCATCAAGGTACATTGCTGTTCTTTTGGAAATAGACCTGTATCTATGTTGAACATAACCTCAGCCACCTTTTTGATTTGACCATGACTCAAGGTCATTTCTTACTTTGAGAATCTTTTATTTTCCAAATTAGCAAGTACTGAACTCATCGTGTTTTCCCTCAACTCGGCTTACAAACGTTTCTTGTCTAGTCATTTTTTTCTCACAGCACTTTATCTCACATCTACAAGCACTGCCCACTCCCTCCCCAAAAAATCTATCAATTTTCTTTTAATTTTTAAAATTTATTATTAGCATATTCATTCTTAGAAATCATATTTCTTTATGCCCTTCTATTTACATATAAGTCCTTAGCCCTAACTAACGAGTCAATTAGGGGCATTTTCTTTTTTCCAGAATATGACAGACAACATTTTTCCAGTTCTCACGCCATTACATATGTGTCACTCTTTTTTCCAGCCATCCATGGAAGTTGTCTCAGTTATTTTCCACCGTTCATCCATCACCCAGCCCCAAAGCCAACACCACACAGTTTAAGTTTTGACTACAACACCATCCCACTTCAAGTTACCAATCACTTTTCATTTATTTATTGCTAAACAACAAACCGACCATATTAGTCCATTTGTGTTGCTTATAACAAAATATTTGGAACTGGGTGGTTTATAAGAAAACAAAATTTATGGCTTACAGTTTCAGAAGCTGGGAAGTCCAAAGTCCAGAGAATACATCTGCTGAGGGCCTTGGTGGTGGCAACAGTGACCCAGGGGTCTCACATGGCAGAAAATGGCAGAGCAGAGAGACAAAGACAGTTACTCATGCACTCTCCTTTTAAAGCCCTCAGAGCCAGACCCATGACCATTATTATTAGTCCATTCACTACAGCACAGTCCTACAGTCTAATCACCTCTTCAAGGCCCCACCTTTCACTTACCATAGTAAGATTTCCCACCTGCAACAGTTACAGCGGAGATTTAAGCTTCAATGAGATTGGAGGGATATCCAATCTACCGCACTACCCTAAAACTTAGTATATTAAAACAACTATCTATTAGCTGATAGTTCTGTGGGTTGTAGTTAGAGCTGAGATCAGCTGCATGGTTCTTCTCCTGGTCTCTCCTTGACTTATGCGTGTAGGTGCAGTCATCTGTAGGTTTGACTGGAGCTTGCTGGTCTAAGAGATCCTTAGTTGCTTGTCTGACAAGTTGGGTCTTCAGCAGACAAGTGCTGGCTCCTTCAGATGGAGGTAGAAGACATCCCTGAAACACAAAGGGTAAGCCCTGATACGCAAACGTTTGTCAAAAATATATTTGCTTCAACTTTTCTCATCTCCCATTGGTCAAACCAAGTCACATGGCCAAGCCTCGAGTCAATGTGGCAGAGGGTGGGAGACCCACAGGGTGTGGATGCAGGGAGCCACAACTCATCCCACGAGCACTGTACCAACTTCCCACAGTGCTTTGAAAATACTAATATGATAATATTGCCTAATGTATTGAATGTTCAGTTAGATCACTGCCAATCTCTTCACATGTAGTCTTGCTTAAACACCAGGACAGCCTGTCAGAGAGTTAAATGTTTGAAAGACGGGGAGATGAGCTCAGAGATGTCCAATGACTCAGCACACAGAAGAAATCAGTAACAAAGTCAGGACTCAGACAAAGGTCTACGTTTTTAACCAGTGTCATGCCTCCCTATGCACTGCATTTCTACATGAGATTCTCAAAAATATTCTTGGATTCTGATTTATTTTCTTTAAAAAGGATTTTTTTCCATCTTTCAGTTATGGGAAAGAAGATTTTTCTGTATTATGTGTCTGTGAGAGATATTAACAAAACCACCAATAATTTTTATAACTAGTTCTAACCAATCAATAGACACTCATCAGAGCGCCAAAGTTTAGTGTAATTAAATGAATACCAAACTTATAGTCAAAGGGCTGGGTTTGAACTCCAGTTCTGCCATCAGGCAGATGTGTGAATTCTGTTGTATGAATCATTCTTCACTCCTGAGCCTCTACTTTTTTATTTGTAAAACAGGGATAACAACCATCTCACAGGATTATCATGAGGATTAAACGTGGCATTGCAAAAACCACACCTTGTTAACTATGAAATGCTATAAAATACAGCATGTTCAATTAATAAAAAGGAATCTGGACTGTTTTTGCACATAACGATACATCTCTTATTACAATCTATTTTTTAAGCTGCTGCAAGGACTCAAAAGAATGATAGATTAATTTCGCTGGAATGAGTTTTCTACCTCCTAGCTAGAAAAATCATAATAAATATTTAATGTAACATCTACAACTCTTTTTTTGTTCACCTTTATTCTCCTTGGATTTTTACATGTTTTTCTCCTCATAACTGCTGGGCAGCTTACCTTTTCTCTCCTCCATCAGACCTGGACGAGGAGAGAACCTTCCTTTTTTACTCTCTTTCTCAAAACATCATTCTCAGCTGATCCATCAGGGCTCGTTTTCTGATCTGCGTTTTCATGTGCAGTAAGTTTCAGCCTGCCTCTCATGCTGGTTTCCACTTCTTTTCCATCATATCTCTTCCTATTTACCCATTAAAATGCTATGAATAACATCAGATCCTGTCTTGGATACAGCGATTTTCACACATCACTGTCAAAGTACTTCCGATGATAGTGTATTTCTCTTAACCACTGCCAGAGATATGAAGAGCCCTTGAAGAATTACTTGATTCTGTATGACAGCATTCACCCTCTCAAAAAAGAACCCAATTTATTTTATAAAGCCTGATCTGTCAGAAAATACTCAGTAAACATTCCCCTGGCTTGATAAACCTTTATGGAGAACTTACTATCTACAAGTCACTGAGCCAGAGGAGTAAGTCAGAATCCTTGCCTTCAAGAAACTTAAAAGTCTAGCAGGAGAGGAAAGACATAAACACAATAAAGTAACAAAAGCAAAATGGTAAGCTCCTCGGCAGAAGTCAACAATGTGATAACATAAGAAGACCTTATGTAGTCCAAGTGGACTTGTTGATAACTTGCTGCAAATTTATTTTCTAGATCTTTTACAAAAATTAGGCATTCTTTAGCATAAATTATAAACAAGTATTAATCCATTTGGATTATTTAATTTTGATTAAATCTTTCTAAGTTTTTATTTTGTTTTCTTTTTTTTGCAACCGTTTTCTTTTTACTAAGACACTTAAACTATTTCTTCAGAATTCTGCTATAATGTAAACCTGAAGGATATTGTCAATATATTCAATATGTTGTGCCGTTTCCATTGGTAGAACCAAAACTAGATACTTACAGAGTATTTTTTGGTGTGCTCATTTTATCAGTTTATTCTGGATTTCTTAATTTTTTATTATATTTTTAATATGTGGTTAGTTTTGCTTATGTGAAAATTATTTTAGTTAGCTAATCTTTTTTTTTTTTTTTTTTCCTTTTGTCTTTTTTTACTGACTGGTAACGGGATCGCAACCCTCAGTGTTGCACCCGCACCACACTCAGCCAGTGAGCGGGAACCGGTCTCCACATGGGATCCAAACCCTTGGCAGGAGCGCCGCCGTGCTCCCAAGCGCCGCACTCTCCAGTGCGCCACTGGGCCGGCCCTAGTTAGCTAATCTTAACTGAGTTACTGCAAGTCAATTCATCATCTGATACCATTACTGCTTTAGTCTACTTAAATGCCCTTTCTTGGTGTGCACTGATTTTAAAAGGACTTTGTATATTTTATCTAAACTTACCACTTTCTTTTTTCTGGCCCTGTTTTTTTTTTTTTTTTTTTTTTTTTGAATATACCTTTTTACATTTCCTAGCTAAAGGACAGTAAATTAGCATATACACTGCTACTCTACAGAAGTGTTGTAAGTTCACTCACACTTGGATGATTCGGTCTACAGAAGAAATTCTTCCATCTCAGTGTAAGGCCTACGTCCCATGGAAAGCTGTCCCTAATTCTCCAGGCAGTTGTTAAAACTTCCTCTGTGTTTCTCCTTCCCCTGGACACATCCTCATTAAAGAAATGTTTAGATTACAGTTGGCACGTCTATCTCATTGCTAGACTATCAAATTTAGTCTTTTTATATCTGTGGTGGGGGGGTTCTCTTAAGCCTTTGCATATGTATCCCCCCTTTCCCAACTGCCTTCTTGGGCAAGTGGCACTCTCCACGTGGCTCCACTGACTCTCAGTTACCATAACCACAACGACCCCGACCTCCAGAGCCTGGTGGTGACCGACCCTATTCTTATAATTCCCTGACTGTCTTTTTGTTTGTGTGTTTCCCTACAACCTGCCCACCCTTTTATAAATAGTACCTCAATGAAAGTTTTTCAAATACGCCACTTGAGTGCGCCTACTCTTTCTTTTTGGGACCCTGACCAACGTAACTAGTGACTACCCTATGTCTGGCATACAGAATTGGCTTATGTATTACACTAAATAAATAAATAAAATGTAACAATTTCCTCCAAAAATACCCAAAGTTAAGGAAAAGGAAATTAACTTTGGAATTGTGTATCTACAATTTGAGAATAAGGAAACAATACGAAAGAAAGTGAATTTTTTATGTAAATAAATTCATTTTGAGATTTAGGTTGCCTCATTCCTAGAGCCAGAATTCAAAAGTAAAGAATCACACAATGGACATGTGTCTGACCTCAATTTTGCCTTTTTAAAATAAATCTGACCTATAAGACATATTTTTAAAATTGACCTATTTTATGACCTGGTTACAGCTCCTCAGTGAACATATCAAAGACTTGGGTCAAGTGTAGAGTCTGTTCTTGACAGAAAAGAAGAATGATGTAATTCAAAGCACCTTAGAAATTACAGTATATTTTAAGGACTAAATAATATGGGACCTGTTATATCAGCACAGAGGTCAGAGGCCAATAAAATTATTTAATTGCTTCCCTGTGGTGATCTTGTCTCAAGACGTAATGATTTCCTTAAAAGCCTCATCCAGTGTCAACAAATCAGATCAAGTCAATCGATAAGGTTACGGTTAGTCATCTGGGGGCAGGGGTGGGAGGGGATTATCAGAAGCAGAGACACCTGGGCCGGCCCGGTGGTGCACTGGAGAGTGCGCCGCTTGGGAGCGTGGCGGCGCTCCTGCCAAGGGTTCAGATCCCATGTGGAGACCAGTTCCCGCTCACTGGCTGAGCGCGGTGCGGGCTCGTATAACTTCGTATAATGTATGCTATACGAAGTTATTACGACATATTCACAAGATGAGCATTAAGCTCCTTAACACAGAACTGTTCACGATGGTACTGGTGCATGGTACCGGTGCGTGGTACTGCTGTGTAGCATGGTGTGCACGAATACCACCTCAGCTCTACCTCCAAAGCAGACCTGGCCCTTCACCCACTGCACATGCGGCTCCTCACTAGGTCACCAAGGGATGGAGTTTGTGGTCAGAGGACGCACCTGCCTAACCAGGCCACACTGTGGCTCCCTCACCTTTGGACGATGATCCACACCTGTTATGTTGGGCCCTAGTCTGAGGATTCCCAAACCTGGCTGGGCACCCAAATAACCTAGGAGTGCTTCAGAAATAAACACCTGCCTGGGCGCTCTATCCCAGGCCCTCTACACGGGTTTTTAAAAAAAGCTTTGAAGGTGACTCTGACGCAGCACATCCCCAGCAGGCATCTGAGCAACTCTGACTCGGTCACTGCCAGAGAAGAGACACCTGAGTTTGAGTCCTAGCTCTACCTCCTACTGTGTTACCTTGAGGAAGTTATTCACCTACTCTGAGCCTCAGTTTCTTCATTCATAAAGTGGGAATAATAAAGTAATCTCATATTCCGGTGAGAAATAAATGAGATAATAACCATAGATTTTTCAGACCTGCGCCTGAAAGCACACAGTGGTCACCTAATCACTATTAGTATCTTTCTCATTGGGTTGACAATTACAAAGCAAAATACTTCTTGCTCACGATAATAAAAACTAGCTTTTCCCGTTATTCTCAATGAAAATCTAGGAATCGCCTGTCTACCCAGGTGTTTGAAAACCTGGAACCTACAGAACTGAATGTCTGTGGCTACAAGTGCAGTACTGCAATCGCAGCACCTGTGTTCCTCGTCCGACTTGGATTCCCCCGGGAGAAGACCCCAGACAGAGTGCTCATGCATGTGCTGGACACGCAGGAACATCAGCACAGGAGTGGATGCGGGATGCAGAGAAGGGAAGGCTGCTGCACATGATGGGTGCTGTTAAGCCGACCACCACAGTAAGCCGGTAAAGCTAATTGGCTGGGAAGCTCTGAGAAATGACTGGAAATATGCCTCAGAACTGTCATAGCTGAGAGCTAAGGAAACTTTCAACATCATGCCCATCTATCACCGGATAAGTGCTGCACCTTGGAGGACGTGGTCTGCAGCAAAAGGAGCCCAGCTTTCTCAGGGTGGCCCCTGGAGGGCAATGGTGCTGACTCTTGGTATCCACAGGCTGTCCTGAAAATGGCCAGTGGATCTGCATTCAGGCAGAGTCCAGCAGCTGTGACCGAGCCCACGGCCCTCCTCAGGTCTGGTATTAATGCCTCTCTTCAAGTTCATTCCATCTGCCTTTTCCTCTAGATGGTAGCTAGAAAGAAAGAAAGAGAGGAGGAGGGAAGGAAGGAAGGAAGGAAGGAAGGAAGGAAGGAAGGAAGGAAGGAAGGAAGGAAGGAAGGAAGGAAGGAA
>NW_007727554.1:93601-140754 GCF_000696425.1 Galeopterus variegatus
GGAGGGTGGGAGGGAGGGAGGGGAGGGAGGGAAGGACAGGTTTGTAGAAGTTTTACTGAGACCTTCTGTGGCTCCTCACTGCTGCAGTGGGTCCCAAGGTGACAGTTCGTGTGACTCATCTCTCTCTTGCACCCAATTCAGATGCCTCTTCCCTGTGTCCAACATTTCTGCTGGTTTAGATTACCTGCCCAGTGGGAAAACCCAGACCTTCACATCTGAAGGGGCGTCATCCCTGGCAGGGGTGTCTTTGTTGGGCTATGGTTGCTGGACTTCCCGCTCACAGCTGTTCCTGGACTTGGATTCATCAGAAGCAGCCCCAGAGACTCCCCGGCTGTGCACTGTGACACTAAGCCCACTTCCTCGTGGTCGTCAGGCTCTATTCCTTCTGCTAGTGGAGTGGTCCCTTTCTAGTGTGCTTATCTTCAGCCATGAGAAGTCCAAAGTGTGGAGTCTTACGGCATAAACTCAGATGGGTGACACGCACAGAGACTCTTGGTTGAAGTGTCCCTCTCATGGGAATCAGGACCTCCAGATGAGCAGAGCCAAAGTTACAAAGAGAAAAATTGATAATCCCGAAGTGTGCTGTTGAGAGTGCAGGAGAGGGCCAGCTTCTTCCTGTTACACACATGCTTTCTCCACTAGGTGGATGACCTCAGGAATGTGCAGAATCTTGGAGGTTATCAGTCCAGCCCTGCATGGTGCTGTGCCACACTGGAGCCCCAGCGCCTCCCTAGAAGTCCAGATGGGTGTTTGTAGCCCAGTGTTTCCCAATGTCGTGGTCCATGGTCCATCAGCAGCCCTGCCCACACACACCTGCCCCTTGTTACAGGCATCTTCACCCTGAAGTAGCACTTTGCTGTAGCAGCCCAAGCAGACTGAGACAGTGAATGTCTTGGTAATTTTATGACTGCACCAGCCATAGCTATCACTACCTCCTGAGCACCGAGATACCATTGGACAAGCAAGCAACCCAACCCCAGAGTCCCAAGCCCAGGACCAGTTCCTGGGACAACACAGGTGCCAACTGTCTTGGTTGAGTTCTCTCCAGATGCTGAAAGGAAGGTTGGCCACATTTGGGAGGTCCTGAGACACCAGGAGCAGAAAAAGGAAGTGACCCAGGGCAGGAAAGGCAGCCAGCGAGGGTGGCAGGATCATGGAAGGGAAGCTGATGTTCAGTTTCTCAGGGACAAGGGGAATCATGTAAAATGCACACACCAGAATCCCAGTCAAGGGGCAAGGAATGAGGACATTCATTGAACAGATGTGTATCCCTGTGTTCCTGTTAAAGGCTGCCACAGGTGTTATGGACTCAGCAGCATCTGTGTCCACCGTGCACAATGGGAAAAGTGGGTTCCGGTGACCCCAGGGTAGCTTTTCACCTAAGATGCAGGTGTCTGGCATGGAGATGAGGCTGAAATGCCCAGAAATTGTCGAGGAGCCACAGGGACATGTGAAAAGCACTAATGACATTGTTACGACACTAAACATGTTTGTTATTTGTATGAATGATACATTAGAGCTTGGTGAGGACTTTGTGTCTCATAAGTGGATATCGTGTTTGTGTGATTTAGAGTGGCTGACAGTATGTAAAACTGATAGATGCCCCTTGGTAGCTGTGATTCCCAGAAGCTTATCTAGCTGGAGAGTCAAGATAGAAACATGAAATGCTTTAAAGAGAGAGAGAAGAAAAGAAAAGGCTATTCAATGGAGCGGCACTGGAGCTGTCACAAGCAAGTGTGCGATTAATTGTCAAGGGAGTGGTACAAATGGTGAGTGATCCAGAGCCTGGGATCCAGTGGGGTCTGCCTTATCCACAGCAGTATTTGCTGAATATCGTGATCAATCAGCCACATGTGAGTGCCTAATCTGAGGCATATTATGCCAAATATGAGAATGTGACATGACATTGCGAATGGCAAAAAAAGTTCAGTTACAAGTTAGACATTTTTAATTCCCATTTAAGGTTTGCTAACCCTAATAACAGACTCGTAGAAGTGGAGAAATTACTTACATTACCAGTTTCTGTGTGAACTGGGGATTTATATAGAAGACGTTTTTGTCCAACCTGGCATCTGGAACAAACTAAAAAAGAGAGAGAAAGCAGAGTCATTTTCTACTTTAATCAATTTTTTATCAGAATTTTTAAAAGATTAATTTCAGAATTTCTTAGCAGTGGCAAGTGCAGGACTGGGAGATACTGTCACTACAGAGACAAGGGCCATTGGCGTGTTCAGACCACACAGATATCTTTGATCACTAGTTGTCATTAGCTTCAGCGGCTGCCTTTTTGCAGCCTCAAATATACACTTATTTATCTGGCTGCCATTTACATTTCAGAAGACCCGCTACACCGAGTGTTCTCCGTCTCCCCCTAAATTAGTCGTGGACTGCTGGCCTCATCTCCACGCCTCCCTCTCCCAGCCCACGGCAACTTTAATGGAGGACGAGGACGGCATTGCGTCTCATCTCTAAGTCATGTTTGATCTGCGGTTATTTTTTTTTTTCTCAGTATCTTTTTCATCATCATCACAAGTTTATTCATTGCTAGATATTTGGGATACAAAGAAACAAAGATAAATATACACAAGACATTGAGGACAAAAAAATATTTATATGAATGAGAAAGAAGAATGCAAGATAAGATGTACTAGGTGCTAAGGGATCAGTACACACTGTAAATCCTAAGGTGGGGGAGGGTTAAGAAAAGACAGTGCTGTGGGTTCCTTAATCGTGGGTTTGATGGAAGAGATGGGCCCCAAAGGAGCGAATGCTGCAGCCAGACTTACAGCTTACAGGGAGGACACAGCTAGTGTTGAAGACACATGTGACATCTGCACATATCTTGCCTCCAAGCCTTACCCTGAACACCTTGTTTTTCTTTTTTCTTTTCTTTTTTTCTTTTTTTTTTTGCTATATGAAAATTGCCTTGGGAATTATTTTTAATAGAGCCTCCTAGAGTCTAGCTTACAGGGAGGACACAGCTAGCGTTGAAGACACATGTGACATCTGCACAGATCTTGCCTCCAAGCCTTACCCTGAACACCTTGTTTTTCTTTTTTCTTTTCTTTTTTTCTTTTCTTTTTTTCTTTTTTTTTTTTGCTATATGAAAATTGCCTTGGGAATTATTTTTAATAGAGCCTCCTAGAGTCCACATTTCCAGAGATATTTGAAAACAGGTAGCCCCTCCAGAGGTTCCGAAGCAACCATGTCTAGAAACACAGAACAGAAGCTGACATACCAAAGGGCTGCACGGGATTGGGACTCTTAGTTAAGGGGCTTTAAACTAGTTTTATTAGTTCGTGCTCATGGCAAAGATAAATAAATAAATACAGGAAAAGATAGAGGCTATCCATGTTTCTACCCACAAGAGAAATCACTCTAATATGTATATCTTGCAAAGGTCTTTTACAAGAAACACGATAGGTATGAGTTATATTTTTTGTTCACACAGACAAAAATAAATCCCACTTAACATACTAACGTTGCACATGCTTTTTCAGTCAACAGTTGTGACTTTAGAGGACTCAGAGGGGTCTCCATTCAAAGCCACAGTCTCCTTCATTCAAGCATCAAGTAAATAGGTATTGAACACCTCTTGGGTGGACCCATAGGTGCTTGGGAGTTAGCAGTGAATAAAGCAGACAGATTGTTGACTACATGGAGCCTGCATTCTAGAAGAGGAAAAGGAAAAATAAGATATAAACGTAATAAGTAAATGACATGGAATTATTTAAGATCAATTAGACTAAAGAAAAAAGAAAAAATAGAGCAAGGAAAGAGAATGAGGAATGAAAGGCAGAAGGCAAGAATTTTGTCCTATCTAAATAGGACAGCCGGAAGAAAGGAAGGAAGGGGGAGAGAGAGGAAAGATAGATAGAGAGAGAGAGAGAGAGAGAGAGAGAGAGAGAGAGAGAGAGAGAGAAAGAAAGAAAGAAAGAAAGAAAGAAAGAAAGAAAGAAAGAAAGAAAAAAAGAAAAAAAGAAAGAAAGAAAGAAAGTCGAACTCTCAGAAGGAGAGAGTGGAACTGTGGTACTAGAGGCAGGAAAGGGGAAGGTGGATGGGGATGGTGAGAGGCTGGTTAATGGACACAGAACAGCCAGTTAGGAAAAATAAGTTCTATTGGTGTACAGTTGATCTAGGCATCTATAATTAACAATAATTTACTGCATGTTATCGATGATAATCTGCTGCAAGTTATCAAATGTCTAGAAGAGAGGTCAAATATCCTCATCACAAAGAAATTATTAAATTTTGCAATAACAATATGCTAATTACCCTGATCTGATCATCACACATCATACACAGGTGTTGATATTCAACTCTATATCCCACAAATATGTATAATCAATACATTTCAATAAAAAAATAAAGAAATAATAAATAGGACAGCCAGGAGAGTCCTCGCTGAGAACAGGACGCTTGACCAGACGTGCAGAGGAGCAGCAGCGACCCACCGGGCATCTGGGGAAAGAGCTTCCCAGGCAAAGGAGCAGCGTCACGAAGTCCCCAGGCCAGGAGTGCGCCTGACCCATTGGGCAATGTGGCATGAAATAAAAGAGCCAGGGGAGGGTAGTGGGAGATGAAACCGAAAGTGTATAGGAGTGAAGGGGCAGACCACACAATGATTCGAAGCCACTGCAAGGACTTGGGCTTCTACCCCAAGTGAAGCAGGAGGCCAGTGTGGATGCTCAGAAGAGCAATGATCTCAGGTTTTAAAGAATTGCCTTGATTATGCCTCTCTCTGCCCAGGTTCCGGGAGGGAATTAAGCCCCAATACTTTAAGACACCCACTGAATAAACTTGTCTTTGCATTGGAGATGATACTGGTTATATACCATGCTTGAGACAGGTGAAAAAGTTGCTGTCAAACCATTTCTGCATTCTGCAGTTCAGATGAAAATCACCTGGCTAGGTGCTCTCCCCTGCAGAGGTGCAAGGGTAGAAACAAGAAGTCAATGAACAGAAAGAGGAGCAGGAGAATAACCGTGATAACTGGCCCTGGAACTTAAGCTTAGGAGGGGAAAGCAGCAGTGAGGGTGGGAAACAGTACCAAGAGCTAAAGGACAGTAAACCTGCAGGGTTCAGTGGGTGCCAGGCTGCTGGCCAGGCCGTTCCTGAAGGCATGAGCTGGACAGGCCGGAGCAGCTTGCGGAAGAGGCTGAGGAGATGGAGCAGAGGACGGGCCATCAGAGGAGCTCCAGGAATGGAGGGGCCCATGTTCCTTCAAGATCTCCTTCTGCATACTGAGACTACAAGGATCACCACAGCTGTAGTCTTGGAAAGAGCTTCAGTAGGTACCAAAACTGTTGAGAAATGAGGGGATTACAGAATTTTGAAGAGATAATATAATCTGATGATGTGATAAGACAGAGAAAGGAAAAAAGGTCTTCAAGTCCCAACTGAGACAAATGAAGACAATGGTCCTTCTTCCACCCATGCTAGAGAAATGACCATCACAGTGGAAGACAAGGGAAAAGAAGAGCCTTCAATAAGGAGCAAGGTGTCCTCTAGAGCGAGATGAGGGTACATCTCGAGGGCATTGGTGGCTGACGGGCTGCTAAGGGATTCTGCCTCTGTCCGTGTTTGGCCTATTTCTTTTCTTCCAGACAATGTGAATTGATTCTCTGTGTAATAGATTTTCCCAAAGCAAAACCTACCATCCAGCAGTCACTGTCACTTGTTGTGATTTATTAGTTTTAATCAGGAGTATGCCTGTGACAAAACAAATACCTTATGAATCAGCCAAAGCAAAATTCCAAGACATTCAGCCCTTCCTGGAAACTCCCTTTCTGAGCAGTCCTGCTTAGCAATCCAGGAATCAAACTTCCCTAAAGCTCATGGGGAAGGAAATCAGAGGTGGCTCTGCTAGTGACGTGGCACATTTATACTATCTCTGCAGCAGCGATGTCATACACACTCTCAGGGTGGCTCAGTTTTATAATGTCTGTGTAACTAAAAAGTATCATTTGAAGTGGTCCTAGGGCAATTATTCATTGGACAGCCAGATGATCTACAACTTGGTTTTCTTGATCGTCAGCCTTTCTCCCCATCCCATAATTTCGAGCACATTGGTGCAAAGTGACACAGGAAAAGGAACTCGACACTCACCTGAACACTCGTGGGAGTGTTTGCCAGACTTCTACCTGTGCTCACAGTTGTTTCCACATCTGTCTGCATCAAGGGGCAGTTTCTAGAAAAATCTAAAGCAGCCTTTCAAAATTATTACCTTGCTGCCTTATCTTTTCACATGAATTAGGAAACTTTTCTTCTTTCTCAGAACCATGGAGAAGTGCCTAAACAGCAAGAGAATTTTTATTTTCAAAATTTTCCAAACTGGTCTCTTTTCTGTTAATTGCTAGTTTGGTCATAGCTAAGGAATGTTTTCTGCATATTCCTCCTGCTTTGGAGTTTTATTTATTCATGTTTTCTTTGAGTCCAAGTTTTGTTTATGCTTCAAAAACATTGGGGAGAATTGGTAAAGGGACACAAAAATTGACTACATTATATGTTGATAAATTAAAATAAAAATAAATAAATAAATAACCAATTAAAAGAAAGAAAAAGAAATATTGGGGAAAAAACTGAACTCTCTTTACATTGTACAACATTTTATATCCATCCATGGAATTTAGCCTAATAACTATATTCCCTAAGTCATCTACTCTTAATTTACATGTTTTGCTTTATAGATTTGCCAGAAAAAGAGAACTTCCATTATGATCATAGTTTTAAAACTTCTCCTCTAGCAATTCCTCTTGATATATGATATTTAGTAAATAAATACTTACAAATGTTGTATCTTCATTGGAGATGGTGAGTTCTTTTGCCTTGAATTCTACATTTTCCACCTTATTTTTAACCAATGCATTATTTTACTTACATGTGCATAGTGTATATTTACTATTCCCTTAATTTTTACCTATTTTCTTAGTGTTTTAATATCATGAAAGTGAATACACTTGGTTTATCTTGGTTTAATTGGTTAGTTGTTTAATACTTTCTCACTATTAATTCACCTGCTTTTTTCTCTTGTCTAATGCATTTCTCAAGCTTCTCTGTACTCTCTTTTTGTTTTACTCAAGTTATTTGGAATTAACGAAACTTCTTTTTATTCTGCATTTATGTAAAGCATGTTAAAAACCCTGTTTTCCACATCAAGAATGGTAACTATTCTAATGTTAACTTGTACATAACTTTATTCTTTTATTACTCACTTCCCAACAACACACCTTCAAATTTCATTAAAATAACCTGAGCTATTGATCCAGGTGGTTATAATCAATATATCTCAGCAACATGTTTCTTTCCTTTTAATAACTATTTACATATGCATAGAATTTAATTTTTAGATTACATTTATATATCTCCATAAATAAAGTGTACATTTTTACATTTATTTTATATATTATATATTTTTATATTGCATTTTTACATTTGTATATTTACATAAATACAATGCAGATAAAAATAAATGTAAATATTAATTTCTATGAGGCCAGCATAACCCTGATACCAAAATCAGACAAACCCAAAACACACAAAAAGAAAACTATAGGCCAATATCTTTGATGAACGTAGACTCAAAACTCCTCAATAAAATATTAGCAAATAGAATACAGCAACACATCAAAAAAATTATGCACCATGATCAAGTGGGATTCACCCAGAGATGCAAGGATGTTCCAACATATGCAAATCATTAAATATGACACACCACATCAACAACAAGGACAAAAATTATATGATTATCTTAACAGATGCAGAAAAAGCATTGGACATAATTCAACATCCTTTCATGATAAAGATTCTCAGCAAATTAGGTATAGAAAGAAAGTATCTCAAAACAATAAAGAGCCATATATGACAAACCTACCACAAATATCAGGCTGAATTGTGAAAAGCTGAAAGCCTAATCCTTAAGAAAGGAAAAAAGACAAGGATGCCCAGTCTCACCACTTCTATTTAACACAGTATTGGAAGTACTAGCCATAGCAATCAGGCGAGAGAAAGAAGTAAAGGGCAACTAGATTGGAAAAGACAAAGTCAAATCATCCCTACTTAGAGATGACATGATCCCATAAATACAAAACAAACAAGAAAACAAACAAACAAAAAACTTCTTAGAGCTGATAAACAATTTCAGTAAAGTTGCAGGATACAAAATGAACACGCAAAAATAGCAGCATTTTTATACTCCAACAATGAACTAGGAGAAAAATAAATCAAGAAAGCTAGCCCATTTACAATAATCACCAAAAAATAAAATATGTAGGAATCAGTTTAACCAAGGAGGTGAAAGATCTGTACAATTAGAACTACAAATCACTGTTGAAAAAAATTAAAGAGGGAACAGAAATATGGAAAGACACTCTATGCACTGAGACTGGAATAATCAACTTTGTGAAAATGTCCATACTACCCAGAAGGATCTACAGATTCAATGCAATCCCCATCAAAATACTAATCACATTCTTCGCAGAAATAGAAAAAAACAATTCTAACATTCATATGGGACAAGAAAAGACTCCAAATAGTCAAAGCAATCCTGAGAAAAAATAAATAAATAAGGCTGGAGGCACAACACTACCCAACTTCAAATTCTACTACTAAGCTACAGTAACTAGAACAGCATGGTTCTGGCATAGAAACAGATATTCAGACCAAAAGAACAGAAGACAGAACCCAGAAATCAACCCACAAACTTATAGCCAAATGATCTTCAACAAAGACACCAAAAACATACACTGGGGAAAAGACTGTGTCTTTAATAAATGGTGTTGGGAACAATGGACATCCATATGTAGAAGAATGAAACTAGACTTGAACCTCTCACCATATACAAAAATCAACTCAAAATGGATTAAAAACTTAAATTTAAGACCTGAAACTATAAAACTGCTAAAAGAAAACACAGGAGAAATACTTCAGGAAGTAGGACTGGGCAAAGACTTTATGAATATGACCCCCAAAGCACAGGCAACAAAAGGAAAAATAAACAAATGGGATTATATCAAATGAAAAAGCTTCTGCACAGCAAAAATAAACAATAGAGCAAAAAGACAACCTACAGAGTGGGAGAAATTATTTGCAAACTATACATTCAACAAGGGATAAATATCCAGAATACACATGGAACTCAAACAATAACAGTAAAAAAAACCAAATAACCCTATTAAAAAATGGGCGAAGGAGCTAATAGGCATTTCTCACAGGAAGATAAACAAATGACCAACAGACACATGAAAAAATGTTCAACATCACTCAGCATCAGGAAAATGCAAATCAAAACCACATTGAGGTACCATCTCACACCTGTTAGTCTGGTTATTATGAAAAAGAGAATATCAAATGCTGGCAAGGATGTGGAGAAAGGGGAACACTCCTATGCTGTTGGTAGGACTGTAAATTTGTGCAGCCATTATTGGAAATTGTATGGAGGTTCCTCACACAACTACAGATAAAACTGCCATATGACCAGCAATCCCACTGCTTGGTATATACACAAAGGAATGGAAATCATCATGTCGAAGGGATACCTGCACGCCCTTGTTTATTGCAGCTCTGTTTACAATAGCCAAGATATGGAACCAACTTAAATATCCATCAATGGATGATTGGATAAGGAAACTGTGGTATACATACACCATGGAATACTACTCGGCCATAAAAAAGAACAAAATACTGCCATTCACAGCAACATGGATAACTTAAAGAAAATCATGTTATGTGAAACAAGCCAGGCACAGAAAGAAAAATACTGCATTGTCCTCACAAGTGGGAGCTTTAAAAAGAAAGAGAGAAAAGTAAAAGGAAAATACATTTACATTAAAAACTGAAAAGTTTAACAACTTTTATTGAGAGAATCTTTTGTGTTTTGTTGGTTAAACACTCAATGCCATCTCTTCTTCTATATCTCAGCCATCTATCAAGGGAGCATTTTGATATATTCATCTCTCAAACAGCTCATAATTTCCGTTTCCTTATCTGTTATCTTTGGGTTTGGAGAAAATTTCTCCAGTCTGCAACTGTCTCCATTTGCAGTAAATAATCAACTGTTTTAATTCACAAATTAGATTTTTTAAATTTGAAAATACTATTTACTAAACTCAGATTGTTCTGTTTTGATAGAGGCAATGTAATCCCACATCTTGATGAGAATACAAATTTTAAAGGGCTGTTTGGTTTTTTACTTCCATTTTTTCAAGATAAAAGTCAATCTCAAAAAGAAACACTAGTTCTGAGACTTCAAAATAATTTCATTCTTATGAAGACATAAGTCTTTTCAGAAATGTAGTGGTTTCTCTTTGTCTACTTATTTGTAGATAAATATCTGCATTTATCCAGTTCACAAATTCACAGTGGATTTTTCAAAAGACTGTGTTAAACTCAGGCTGCAACCAAGGAGAAGGAGAAAATTCACATTGTCCCAATTTTCTGTTACTTAATTGGGGGTCCACCTGTCAGACTGACAGATGCAGCCACCAGGAAGTTGGGGCTCCTGTCTTTTCCCAGTGTGAGCAGTGTCAGCCGTGATCAGCCCCTTCCCCAAAGTTGCCCACGGGGTTGTTCTCAGTGACGGCCCTCTCCCCAGCCTTTCGTTCCGTTCTTCTATTCAGAATTTAAAAGAATCTGTGTTCATCAGCTCTGGGTATTATATGAAGACCAAGTCCTTAAGGACACCTTCTTTTATTCAGATATCCTGTTTGGCGAATATTTCATCCACCACTCGTGAGGTTCTTAGACTCCACTGCTGTGAATTCACTTTCCCTAGTCTGCAGCATTTATGCAGTTACAGGCAAATCGCAGGGCACCCCCCTCCTCTTCTTTACCAAATGGTGTTGCCCTTACTAGAAACTCACAGCAAGGACGTCCCCACTTTGTTTATACCAAATGAATCCCAGGGTTAAACTTTAGTAAGCCCACATGCAAACATCTGGTAGAGTTTTCAGAAACCTTAAGTATATTCTTCCTGATAATGGGCCCTGAATTTTCTCCACCTGCTAGCAAAGGTATCTCACAGGTGAGTGTTGAAAGATGGAGGTGCAGTTGTCAGGAGGAAAACCAAAAAGGTCAACAGGAAGACTGAGATGAAAATAAGACCCCCTCTGCTAGAATCTTTAGACTTTTCCCTTCCATATTAGCAGACACCCAGCATTGGCTGGGTTTCTCTGGCGTTCCCCAAAACCCCACAAAGCCGTTCAGTGCATGTTTTTGCTAGTGAGTATAGACACTTTCATTGGAATAGTTTCTCTCTTGTATTTGGTGGGTTTTGCTCAGCTGTAGCTGGTGTGACTCGTCGTGAAGGAGGACTAGGTGGGGCGCTGTGGCCAGATGCCACATTCTCTTTACCTTGCACCTGTTCCTGCACCTCTGAGCATGGAGGGTGGTAGGTTCTAGGGACCCTCAGGGAAAACTCCATCCACTAAATGCCTCGGGGGTAGCCACTGGATTTTCTCATGATCCGTTCTATGTGTCTGTCTCCAAACATGCATAAAGTATCTGCTTTTTGGTAACACCCTATTTTTCAGTGATTTTAGATAATTTTTTCATATTTTTATATTTTAGGATCATTTTTTATAAGAAAGGTGGAAAAAAGAGCTCAAATTGTCATCTTCACACTTAGAATCTCCTCTCAGGCCTGACATTGTGCTGTCTTCTCTGTGAGTCTCACTGAGCTCAGGACACGTTATGTGAACACCAGTCCTCTTCCTGAAGCACTGGATTGCTGCCATAGGCCAACCTGATATTCAATTGCTGTTGTTTTAACCACCCTGAAGTATAACTTAAAATGTACTAACGAGTAGCCTATGGGGCTCTCTACATCTAGTGGAATTTCTCTTGCTTGTGAGCACAGAAACCGCGTGTGTAATTACCTTTCCTTGAATAGTTTCTCTCTTGTAGTTAGGTCTTAACAGCTAAATTCACTATACCCTTCCAAGATTTACAAATGTTCTCAACAATGTTGGAAGACTCAGCGTCCTTTACTTTTCCCTCCCTCTCTTTGACTTCTCCTCCTCTGGAGTGTGCAGTTAGCCATGATTCTGACCTTCCCACAGGTCTGGGAAACTACAGAGGAGTGAGTGTTCAGAGCATGAGTTCAGTTTTGAGACAGAAACTGAGGAAACACCATCTGAGGAGCCGGGCAAATGAGGGTAACAGGTGATCCCAACCAAGTAGCGCTCAAGAATAGCATCCAGGTGAGAAAGGAACCTAGCAGAACACCTAGTCACATCATCAGAATAGAGCTGCCAGAAAGGGCACAGCCGTGGAAATAGGGTGAGCGGGTTATAGACATGCTCAAGATGTGTCAGAGGACTGGGACACTGACAGGGAAAGGTGGGCAAGAGAAGGGACCAGAGTCTGAGACTCAGGTCCTGAGACATCGCAGGGCAGACAGCACTGGCCTCGGCTCTTCTCTGAAAAGTCTGTGTTCCGACCTTCCCGGGACCAGGCCACTGTCCGCTGCTATCTGACATTTCCCGTGCAGTAACAAAGAGCTGACCACTCTGCCACAGACACCCCTTCATTACAAAATCTGTAAGTCAACTACTTTGTCACATGTTCAAACAGCAGCCTGCTCTCCCCAGATGCCCACCAGCACCACCGTGCATACAAGATGGCAGGAAAGCGTTAGTGTGATGACTAAATCTTTTATGTCCTATTAAATTCCTGTTTGCATTTTTTAGTAATTCATCTTTGTAATTCAATGTATTGATCAAAAAAGTGGTTTCTGTCTGTGGAGAGAAATGGGAAGACATTTGTTTGTTTCTATTTCTTAATGTTTTGTACGTTTGCATTATTCATGCACCCGGAGGCTCTGCATGACAGCCACATTTTTATAAATCCTCCAAATAAATAAGTAATAGCCTGTTTAGAAAAGCTACTTTAGTTTACCTAGGACTTTGGCTGCTAGGGTCTGATGAGTCACCTCCAGCAACTTGAGCCAAAGCTCAGCAGGTGCATCACCTTCTGTCCTGCCTCTGACATTAAAAATAGAAATGACAGCCACCACGAGCGTGGGAGTTTGATGTGAGGAACACAGTGTAGCATTTCTGTGGAGGGTGCCCTCTTTGATTCACTCAGAAATCTAGCTCACTCATAAGTTCTAGACAGCACACAGATAACTGAATGACAAATGACCTTATGAGGCTCTTTTAGGAAAAGGTAAAGATTTCTTTTGTTAAAAAGCACCTTTCACAAGTGTTTGCCCTGAGACCCAAGAGATTAATCCTGAGATTAATCTCCAAGGAGATTTGGCAAGGGTTCACTTATTTTGGTAAACTGAAGTGGAAAGGGGAGATAATTTTCTTTATTTTGCTTGTCCTGAGAATCCATCCTGAGCATGGATTCTCCATCGGTGCAATCTGTGTTCATCAAATTATTTGGGAACCTGCACAACCCTCCACTAACCAAGACACTCCCAAGGGTATCCTGCCAAACTCACCTAATCATGGCCTTTCATGATGGCATCTCCCTGAAAAACACTGAAGTGGACTCAGACACTGTTATATGATGCGACTTGCAGTGCAATAAAACTCACTTAAGATGATTTATGCAATATTAAGGAATTTTCCTTCTTTGCACTCTATCTCAGGCTCTTTCATTGGAAGGGTCGATCTCAATGACAAGTTGCTTGGCAGGAGTGTGGCCACGCAGCCCTCCCTTAGGTTGATGATGTCAGGAATACTGCAGGCTTCTGGATTTTTCTGTTGCTCTCCTTCAGGATGCTTCACTTTATAAAACACATTTTATGCACACACTCTACATTCCTCTCTTTTGTGGTGAGACACATTAAACTTTCCCTTAGTTTCACTTTGGCTTAAGATCAATATTTCGACTAAATTCATATCTTTGATGTATAGCATTTCACTAGGAGAGTATAAGAAGCCATATATTATTTTGCTCTTAAGAAAAATGGGAATCTGATCTGGAGATTACCTGCTAAGCGGTTGTGAGGATTTATTTGAATTCCCCTAAGAACCTGTTAGTGTATAATTTGTTGCACAGGATTTATGGCCCTCCCAGGAGATTTCATTCACTGCTTAAGAACATTTCCCTGACATGTCAAAGACGTGCCACTGTGCCTGGCACTTTTGCGTATTCATGATGCGGCTGCTGGCTGCTGTCACGCTTCTCATGACAGTGTGGTTACTTGGCAAAGACCTGCCTCAGAGATCTTCCCACAGGAGAACTATAGGGCATGTTCCTTTCTATGAAGTCCATTCTCAAATCAAATGCGTCTTATTTCAAAACACAGCCCAGAATGTCTCTAGGATTCTTTATTTTCTCAAATCTCTAAAATGGGTTTTTGTTACAACAGAAAGGTCTCTGGTCTTATAATATACGGTAGCGTATTTAATTTCACCAAATATTTATCATTCGGAATATATTATTTAAGGCAGGTGGGATTTATATTTTTCAAACATACATTTTAAGTTAAAAATACATGAAACTGTTGAGCGAGGCATGGTTCTAATTTGTTCTGTTCTTCTCCTGACATTCAGGAGTGATCCAGTTCTTCAGATACAACCTCCTTGTCTAAAATACAGTCAAACCTCATTAACTCAGAGAACAGGTCTTGTAACCCATAAACATGAGGATAGGAAGTAAGCTAAAATTGACCTTTTTTAGGGCTGAGTAGTATTCCATTGTGTATATATACCATAGTCTCTTTATCTAGTTGTCCATTGATGAACACTTAGGTTGGTTCCATCTCTTGGCTATTGTAAATAGAGCTGCAATGAACATGGGAGTGCAGATATCCCTTCAACATGATGATTTCCATTCCTCTGGGTATATACCCAGCATTGGGATTGCTGGATTGTATGGAAGATCTATCTGTAGTTGTTTGAGAAACCTCCATACTGTTTTCCATAATGGCTGCACTAATTTACAGTCCCACCAACAGTGTAAAAGAGTTCCCCTTTCTCTGCATCCTCACCAGCAAAGAAAGAAAGAAAAGACTACAACGATAAGTTGAACTTTCAGAAGGAGAGAACAAACCTAAGGATACTAGAGAAGGGGTTTGGGAAGTGACAGGTCAGGCAAAGGGCATAAAGAAATATCACAATTTGTAAGAATGAATATGTTAATAATGAACTGTAGCATGGATTTGACTCAGATTCTAGGAAACTCAGGGAATTGTCTTAAGATTTAAACTGGGGCTTGGTGTGTTTCCCTGCTTGAGGCCAGCCCACAGCTGCCTGCCCTGCTCACTAGCAGCATGGCACTATTGGTCTTCATTAGAATTGCTTTCTGGGGTATTGATTCTGCTCCGAGGGCCTGATTCTCAGCCCAGGTGAGGTCCCAAAGGAGGTGACAAGTCCCCATACAAACACATTGTCAAAGTGCATCTCCCAATTTTTAATAGTTATTGTATACCTTGGTCACTACCCAGGACTCCCAGAAGTTCCCACCTGGAACTTCTCCCAGTCCATCCAACAGCTCAGACCCCATGAGCACACGCCTGGGGAAGGAAGGAATGGACCTTTCAACAGAAGGATTTGGTGGACGTCACAGAGCTGCCACCACTTCCAACCACTGTGCTGGACAGTGGAGATGGAAGGATGGATTTACAGGGGCAGTGCTGTTTGCAGGTGCAGGCCACAGTTCAAAAACAGTGGCCTGTGTTTTTTTGTTGTTTGGGTTTTTTCTTTTCTTTTCTTTTATTTAATAGTTGATATTGCAATAACAGATGACTAAAGAGAAGAAAATGCTTTGTTTTATTTTCTAAATTTACCACCTCACTTTCCATAACTAACAATACACCAATCTAATTATTTGCTTTACAGAAGCTGGTATTTATTGAGGGCTTAATATATTCCAAGCTCCTGGCTAAAGTGTTTTATGTTAAGTACTTCCTTTTATCCTCAAAAGAAATAGTGAGTTAGGCTTATTTTATCCCCACTTTCAGATGGTGGGAACCAAAACCATGAGATGTTTAAAAACAGGCCCAACGTGAGGCAGGGAGAAATAAAATGACAGATGTGAGATTCACACCCAGAAATCACACAAGGCTGGACTGTGAAGGGGCAAATGTGACTGTTTCCATGAGCTTCCAACCTAACAGGAGTGGGAAAAGCTGCAAGACAGAAAAGAGCAAGCCCAAAGTAACACTATACTGTGAAGTAGAAATCTAGTCACAGAAAGAGTGTGATACCAAAAAAAAAAGAGAACAAAAACTGATGCTAGAATAACTGACTCAAGCATATAGGATGCCAAAAAGTATGAAGACTTGAAGATTACTAGGGGATTGAAAAATAAATTACTCAACCATTTTATTCGTTTGAAAAACAGCAGACATTTAATTAGGATTTATTCAGAAAGATTGAATCAGTAAAGTTACTTTGAAAAATATATACAAATATCAAATACTCGAAATACATTTAAAAACAAAGAATGCAGAGCAGATGTCAAACCTGAGACTGGGAGCAGTTCTTGAAGGGTAAAGAGCACAGACATAACAGCAATGCTGTGCAGATGAATGCAGGAAGTGTTCCAGAGCCTGAAACTGAGAGTGGAAATGGAAAGAGCCCACCCTTTCGTAAATAAAATTCACAAGGAGAGATCGACACTGAAAACGACTCAGTCGAATACATAAATTACAAGAATTTAAAGAAATAATTTTATAAACATCAAAAGAAAAAAAAATGTTTTCCAAGGACCGAAAATGGAAACTGTTCTGTATAACAGATGAAGTGATATTTCTATAATCCATGAAAAAAAAAGTGACCTACTATTGCTATACCTAAGTTAAAGCTCTATTTCAGATATAAATAGGTACCCTCTTAAGCTATGAAGGTGCACAATATTTATCACCAAAGTACCCTTTCTACAGAGAACCTAAAAAGAGGAAGAAAACTTGAATGAAGAAATCTCACTGGAAAAGAAATGAATCTAATATCTATTTTAGAACCTCGGCTGGTACAATTTGCTTTAATGGAAAGGGATGGAGAGTGTTTCGAGGACAGTGTTCCTGCCTAAACAAGGATGGACTTGAAAGGAGGAGGAGGAACAGGATGGCCTTGAAAGGAGGAGGAATGTCACTATTAAGACTGAGATCGTCACTGTGAAAAAATCACACAACACAAAAAAGTGATGTCAGGCTCTATGGCAAATAATTTTACTGTTATTTTTTAATGGGGTGGGATTTAGGAGAGAGAAAGGAGGAAATGCAAACTTAGCAAAACTCTTTACATTTATAAAATAGAAACCGTGTTTACTGTTTAACTGGATAAATAGCAATAGTAAATTACAATGTTAAAAATAAGATAGTTTTCTGAAAATTTTCCAGTACTATTAAATAACATGCAATTTGCTTTTCAGATGTAGGTTAAAATCTTGGCTAAGCCACTTACTAGCAATCTCACCTCTCCATTCCTCAGTTTCCTCATCTGTACAGTGGGGCAGTAATTCACAGTCTCTAGGGAAGAGTAGTAGGCCTGTGTTAGGGGCTCAGTAGAGTTTCCCTTTCTCCTTTTCAATTGTGTTCTGGTAGTTATCTTCCAACTTGTTGAACTTATTATTAAAGTCTATTTAGTTTATTATTAAACTGAATGATCCACCAAAAACCTGAGAAAGTCATTGGATTCTACATGAAATGCATTGAAATATGATACAGAAAAGTTTTTCTCAAATTGTCTGCCTGTGATTTCCTCAATATCTTTAAATGATTTGTTTTAACTTCAACATACTGTAAAGAATGAATAGAAAACACTCTGGGTGATTTGAATACTAGGACCATCTGGATTAAGGAGCAGGGCTGTTCACTTCAGTATCTGCATCTGTGTTTCCACTTTCGTGTACCGTAATCCAATAGTGATACAGTTGCATCAGTGAGGGCTCAATCAGAGAAGCGCTGGGAGTTAGATGGACAGATGACAGATGATGGATGGATCCATGATAGAGACATAGGTAGATAACAATATGAAGATAGGTAATGACAGAAAGATAGAGACACGATTGATACATAATGATAATATAAAGATAGATAGATAAATAGATACACGACTGATAGATAGATATAGATAGAAGGATGATAGAAAATAGGTAGATGATAGGTGATGGACAGATGATGGCTAAATAGATGATAAATATACAGGTAAATAATAACATGAAGATAGGTAGATAGTAATATAAAGATATTTAGATAGATTCATGCTAAACTGATAGATAATGATAATATAAAGATAGATAGATCGATACATGATTGATCAATAGAGATAGATACAGAAGGGTGTTTGCAGGGATCAGATCTCCCCACTCTGGGCACTGGCTGACCCGTCTCTAAGGCTGGTGTCTCCTTGGTGATGTAGAACTTGAAGCAGGTGTGTTGGCAGGTGGGAAGGAAGGGTGGTGTAAAGTGGAAAAGGTCAAAAGCAACTCGGAACTTCAAGCGTGAGCTGGACCCCACGAGAGAGAACTGGAATTCACGTTGGTCCTCGCTGTGCTTGACCTTGACAGTAGGCTGGCTCCTTTTCTACAGAGCTAAACACACATGCACTCTGATCGTGACAATGTGTGGGAGCTCCTAGTGGCTGCTGCTTTACTTCCACCCTCTGGATCCCACACAAGACTTTCCCTGTGGCCCCGCCTCACCAGAAACATACAGCCAAAGGAGTCCTGGGGACCATCCATCCCTCAGCCTGGACAAGTGGACACATCACAGCACCCACACAGCTATGCAACCATCTAAACATAATCAGAAGAATTAGGGAAAGCATGGAAAACGTGTGTCATGATATGTTGAATAGAACCCATGATTTCCATCGTAAATATGATGAGGGGCCGGCTGATGAGGTCCTTGTGGAGAGCTGGCTGGTGCCATCCCTTTGTCCACCCTGGCATGGATGTGGTTCCTGGAGCTGCAAAGGCCAGATTCTCACAGGAGGCCAAAACACAAAGACAGGGCCTGCACTGGGGTGTGGGGCCCAGGACCCTGTAGGCTGTCAGAGCAATGCTCAGACCATGCCACTGCACTACGTACTACCTGAGTACTAAATTAATAAATGTGCTCTTTGTGTGGCCAGGTTCTTCTCCCTGCAGCCCACAGCATTCCTAACTAACACATCATCCTGCCCTGAATCTACTCTTTCCACAATCCCTCTTAATGACATAATGCGGAGACACAGAGTGTCCCTTCCCCTATGTGACTCCTGACCAGGTTCTCCTGGAGTTGTGTGCTCGATTCCTTCTCATTAGTGCATCTTTCCTCAACATTCCTCCTCTCCTGCTTTGGTTACTGCACAGCCTCCCAACTAAATGTCCAAGTCCTGTCCTTCAATCCACTGGCCAGGCTGCCAACACCTTCGTCAACTGGACGCCAGTCACCATCAGCCTCCTCAAAAGATGGTGACTTATCACCGCAGGGGCACAGCATCCATCGAATCCGCAGCCTCTCCACGGGGGCACAGCTGACCTCTCCAGCTTCCTGCCCAGCACTGCTCATGCTTCAGCTGCATATTCCATCTTCATGCATTGGAGCTTCCTCGGAACTCCTGTTTCAGACCCTGGTGCCTTTGTCATGTCTCAGTCACACATGGAGAGCTCTCCTGCCCTCCTCCTGCCTTCCAAGGCACAGCGTGCCACCTCTGCTGTCAAACGTTTCTTCTGCTCCCTCTGTCCCGGTGGAACTCTGTCTCCTCCTCTGTGTGCTCACTTGATAAATAATCGCATCCTACCAGCTGTGACATTGTATAACTTGCATTTGTCTATATGTCCTTGTTGGCACCATGAGACGGGGAATACATTCACCTTTGTATTTCAGAGTTGAATTCAGGTCTTGGCAAGTAGCACGCACTCAGTACCAAACAAATAAATAAAAACATGGGTGTAAATGTATGGATACTTCTGCTCTTGCATGGGCGCTGTGGTATTCTACATTTATACTTACGTATCTGTCTTACTAAACTGTGAGCTCCTTGAGGTTGGGACTTCATGTTGCTCCTCTCTGAATCCTCAAATCCTCTCCAGGTAAATAGTAAGTATTTAATAAGTGTTGCATTGAATGGAACAGCTCATGTTTTGCTCACTGTGTGTGAGCCACTGTGGCTCACACATGGCTTTGTATAGAAAAAAGTGTGAGACACTGCAGCTGGAAGGACATGTGCTGAATCCAGATGACCTGGCTCCAATTCCCTTCTGTCAAATACAGTCTGTGTGACCTCATGCAAGGTCACCAACCTCCCTAAGCTCAGTTTCCTCATAGATGACCTAGGTATGGCAATGCTTACCTCACAGGGGTCATGTAAGGATTAAATGAGATAATGCATATGAATTACTTAGCATAGATTTTGTATGAGTTTCCTAAGCCATAGCAAAATGCCACAGATTGGGCAGTTTAAACAACAGAAATTTCTTTTCCAACAGTTTTGGAGGTTGGAAGTTCAAGTTCAAGGCATGACAGGGCTGGCTTCTCCTGAGGCCTGTTTCCTGGGCTTGTAGATGGCATCTTCTGCCCATGTCTTCACACAGTCATCCTTTTGTGTGGTCATCCCTTGTATCTCTGTGTGTCTTGATCTCTTCTTCTTATAAGGACAACACTCATATTATAATATGGCCCTAAAAGCCTCGTTTTACCTTAATCACCTCTTTAAAGACTCTGTCTCCAAATACAGTCACATTCTGAGGCCCTGGAACCCCAGGACCTCATCCTATGAATTTGGGAACACACAATTCAGCCCATAACACCTGCTGTATGGAATGCCATCAATACAAAACAATACATTATAGGTATAATTTTTGAATAATGAATGACCATTTATTCCTATGGTTATGTCATTTACTTATTTATTCATTTATGCATTAAAAATACACAAGTCCATGGCTGTCTGTATGTTAAATAAGATAAGCTTCTGCCCTGCCAGGGCTCCTTGCAAGCTGGGAGGACAAAGAGATGGCAGTCACAGCACACCTGGGGTGCATCTTGGGCTCCTCAGCCAGGATTGTGGGTGGTTTAGGAGAAGCAGCCCATGCTGCTCCCACCAGAAGGACTTTTACTAACATCACCAAAACTCTGCAGGAAATACAAAACCATGTTCCTGAGCAAAAGGAGACACCACTGGTCACAGCTAACAATTTGCAAGTGGCCCTTCCCACATACTAGCCAGGGAAGCAGCACAGAGAGAGCTCTGGGGGACACAAATCACCAGGCTGGACAAGCAGAGGGACCCTGAGAACTGAACACACCTGGTGTCCTGCACATAGGAGATTGGATGGGAAGAATCAAGCCCCCTTAGAATTCGAATTCATGAGCCTTAGTGTTTAAAATGTGACCTTTGAACAACTATGGACAAAGAATTAAGCTGCAATTAACAACAAAATAGCTGATTTTTTAAAAGTTGAATTACTGTGAAAAGCTTGGAATACAATGAGGGTGAAACAAACATACACACCACACACAGACACACATTCAAGCACATAGACAGAAACACACAAACACACAAACACATACCTATACACACACAGACACACTTCACATGCACAGACATACAGAGACACACACACAAACACATACACAAAGATACCCATAGACACACACAGACACAGACATACATAGACACAAATACACACAGAGACACACAAATATATATACACACAAATACATATACACACTCAGACACATACTTAACACAGAGAGACATGCATAGACACATACATAGACATACATAGTCACACATAAACACAAACACATATACAAACACACCCAGATACACCCAAACACACACAGAGACACACACAGACACATACAGACATACAAAGATACATACAAACTCAGGCACACACACAAACACATACATATACACACTCAGACATATACTTCATACAGACATAGACATGTACACAGACACACACAGATACACATAGACATACATAGACACACATCACATACAGACACATATGACACATGTATACATATGTAAATACACACATGCACATACATATAAAATACAGACACACAAAAACACATACACACAGAGCAGAGCCTGTACCAAACGGCAGTCCAGATTGGTGAGAAAATAACTAGTTTTCCAGACCACACCAGAGTAATGAAAAAGGCACAGGAATGAAATATTACAGACTTATGTGTCTGATCTAGCTGTAATCTTGTGTCATTAACCAGCTCTCACTATCCCCCTCCCCTCCCCTTTCTCACCTCTAGTAACCACAGTTCTTCTCTCTCTTTTTAACAGTTTAACTTATTATTATTAATTTATGTATTTGTTTTGTTGTTTTTAGCTCCCACTTATGAGTGAGGATGTGCAGTATTTCTCTTTCTGTGCCTGGCTTCTTTCACTTAACATGATTTTCTCCAAATTCATCCATGCTGCTGCAAATGGCAGAATTTCATTCTTTTTTATGGCTGAGTGGTATTCCATTGTGTACGTATACCACATTTTCCTTACCCAATCAGCCAACAATAATTAACAATGATTTATTGCATGTTATCAAATGAGTAGCAGAGAGAGGATCAAATGCTCACATCACAAAGAAGTGATTAAGTTTTGCAACGATGAATATCAATTACCCTGTTAGATCATCACGCATTGTACACATGTATTGAAATATAATTTTGTACCCCCTAAATATGTGCAATCAATGTTTCAATAAAAAAAAAACTGAAAAATAAATAAAAAATAATTTTTAAAAACCCATTGTGTATTGAAGATTTACAAAGGAACTGAAATAAAATAAACAAAAGGCAAAAAAAAAAAAAACGTATTCTCACGTATCACTCCCGGTTGACCATACGGAACCATGCTGAAGTTCACTGTAGACTAACGTGTACTTAATGTACGTGTGGGTTCAAATACTCTCACCTGAGGTCTTAGTTATCCTTTTACAGAGATACTTTAAAGACTTCCTCTGGGTGTTACGAGAGCCGTCTGGGCCAGGGAGACCACACACACTCCGTACCGAAGACTCCCGCGTTCCGTGGTCCCTAGTGCGTAGCAGCCTCCACAGGACTTCGCTTTCTGGGACAGACGCCCCGTCAGTGCTGCGTGTTAAATGTTTACAAAGTGCCGAGACGCAGGAGAGAAGGAACCGGCCTCCGGGACTTTCGGAGCAGCTTTCACCTACCCTGGCACGGCTAGAGTACAGACCCAAACGAACAGTAACAGACGCACTGTAGAGGGACCCCATGGGTAGAAGTCAGACTGCCACCTAAATAAAGACCCCGTGGGGTCATTCGGGGCCACACAGAGATGCCAGTGTGAAAGCCACCATCCGACGCGGGCAGCAAAACTATGAAAATCGAGCGTTTGTGAACAGCATTTAGCATCTTAATCAGATAAAATGAGCAGCAAGGTTTCTCTGACACATGTTTGATGATAGACATAATTGTCTCTGTGCTGCATGCTAATTAGGCATCCGTCCGAAGTCATTTATCTAAATGACTGTGATTGGAATGACGTTGGCACAGACAGCCAGCCCCAGCATTTGGGGGAGCTGGCAGGGAGGCAGTGATCCTGCGGGGAGGTGGCTCCTCCGAAGCTCCCTGAGAGCCGGTGGCCTAGACCCAGGGAAGCAGCCTCATCTACAGCGACCCCTACCAGGAATGCGCACGGCCTGGAGCTCTGAGAGCTGCTGGCCTCGGGTGGCCTCTCCCATGCCCCTGCCAGGCTCTCTGCTGGAAACACTGGGCACCTTCTGTTCTCTCTTACCCGCTGTCTTGTCTGGCATGGAGGATCGTCCTGGGTTCCACTTCTCAGCCAGGTGGCAATAAACAGGTGTGGGTCACTTCCAACCACAGGGAAGGGGTGCAGAGGATTCTGCCTGCTCCAGCACGGGAGTCTCATGCCTCACTGTCCACCTGGGAGCCAGGGGGCTGCAGTCTGGAGATCACACTTTGAGAACACAGTTCCCCCGACCACTGGATCCAGAAGCCTTCCAACGGCTGCAGAGAGGGCTCTTCCTTGGCCACGTGAAGGTTCCTCCAGGAGGGCTGATTGCAGACAGGAATTGAAATCCTCTGGAACAGGGACAAGTGGTTCCAAGGATGCCGAAAGAATGCCTGGGTGACTCGGCAGCATTCAGTGAAGACTCTGTGCCTTCCTCCTGTCCTCCCAGGAACAGCCACCGAGCTACCAGCTCTTTGGGTCTCCAGACTCTGGGCTGAATAGATACTGGATTTCATGTGCTTATAACAAATGAGGACACTGAGACTTAAAGAAATCCTCTACCTAATAATCGAGAGAGCAGGGATCCAGGGCCAAGGCCCATCGCTCAATGGCAGAGAAGTGGGTTGAAACACTACTGTTCAAAGGCAAACTGGATTTGTTAAAAGAAAACAAATGTGGCTTTAACCAAAGTAGAGCAGTTTTGTTTTCTGAACTGTGTGGAAAACAACTGGATTGGTTGCATACTGCTGCCAGGTGAAGTGTCCCCACGGGCTCTTACTGCCTAAACCAGGACACAGACCAGACCTCCGTTTAGGGTTGAGATTTAATTTCATGGTTTTGTGATTGTGTCAGATAAGATAAGCCTTTCCAAGCAGAGCAGAGCCTAGAGAGGCAATATTTCACCTGCTCATCAACACAGTCCTAGAAGAGCCGTGGGGAAAAGAAATCAGATATACCTTGTGAGTATGCATGTGTGTTTGTGTGTGTATGTCTGTGTTTGTGTGTACATATGTACACATGTATGTGCACATGTGCGTGTGCATATGCGTGCATGTGTTTTCAAATTGTTCTTACTCAGGGAAGAAAGAAGAGATTTTCCACAACAGAGAAATCATTACAACTGTGTTTGAAGGTATATTAAAAACTGGCCATTTGAGACTGGAAATGGAAAGAGTGAGGTAAAATGTCTGTGTCTCATCGAGGAAGACGGTCAGGACACTTGCCCTCCTCTGAGAGCATGTGGCAGAGTGAGGGACAGTCTCCACGTGTGCACCCCACATGAAGCCAGGGCTCTGTGCATGGAACCCTGAGTCACTGCATACCCACCTCAGACACCTTAATCACAGGAGGCTTCACACTGGATCTGAAGAATGTGAGAGTCTCCACAAACAGAGGTCAGAAGCCTCTCTGGATCTCGGACTGGCTCACAAAATAATGCTGAAGAGCGGGACTTGAGGGCCCATGTATCTGATCCACAAAGCAAAATAAAAAAACATAAGTATGCTAATTTAGAACCTAGACATCCATCTACGATGTCTCTCTTTGGTAGAATCCACATCAAAATTAGTGAGCCAGTTAGTGGCAAAATATCCCGGTAATTTTAGTAAAGTAGTTAAAAAAGCCAGATTTCCTGGGCAACCTGAATATCTCTCAAGGCTGATGTCAATTATATTTCTGAAACCTCATTTTGCTACTTAGCTCTTAGTTTCATCTTATTAGACTTTTTCCTTCCCTAATGTGTTCTCTCTGAGTAGGTTTGCAATGTATATAGAACTATTTTTGTAAGCATTATAATAAAATAGCAATATCTCCTTTGAAGAATGCTAAATCATCCTCAACATTATCTTCTGCACCATTATTT
The DNA here is from genome assembly GCF_000696425.1 of Galeopterus variegatus. Lineage (NCBI taxonomy): Eukaryota > Metazoa > Chordata > Mammalia > Dermoptera > Cynocephalidae > Galeopterus > Galeopterus variegatus. The sequence goes on from NW_007727554.1 coordinate 119,084, forward strand.
TTTAAGTTAATGCTCATCATTTTATCAACATCAAAAAAATAATAATACTTTAAATAATTCTATGTATCCTCACTTTTAAACATATTCATAGATTGATAAGACGGCAATAGATGCTAGTTGGTCCTGCCCTGTGTCATTAATCCCAACAGTGAATACCTCACACTTATCTTCTCTATTAGTGTGAAGAAAACTACTTATTTTCTTTAAAGCATTGATTCGTCCAAATATATTTCTCTTAAAAAACCTTATTTAGGACTTTCAATACAAAATGTTGGTTAGCACAGCGAGTTTTTAAAAAAATAAATACATGGGCACAATGAAGAAATAGTGGTTAAGATTTCCGTACTCATATTATAGTAAATTCAACATATTTGACAAAAAGAAACAAAACTACCAGGAGGCAAAGAGTTATGTCCTCTGAATTTTCAAGCCTGTGTTTCATGAAAGAGACTGTAAAATATACTGCTTTATGGAGGGAATGAAATTTCAGAAATTATAGAATGAGGTAATTCTCTGGAATTGAGGAATGAAGAAAAGCACAAATCTGAGACAAATTTAACACTTAGAACGGGAAGAACTGGGTGCCAATGACAGGTGTGGTCTGATGTGTCTGGGGAAATGACCATAAATTACCACAGAGTCCTGGTACGGAAGGTTCAGGCCACTGTTAAAGATCTGGAAATCAAATTCAGTGAGAAGTTGGAGCCATATACCAATTTTAAAACCATCCACTTGGAGCTTCTCGTTTATTCCATAAAACTATATATTAATTCTCTGACAGTTGGAAGACAATTTTGAGAGGTCCAGGGATGGCATGCTCAGGAGCACTCAGTTGTATGATGAAAAGAGAAAGAAAAATCAGCAAAGGAGAGAGAGAAAGATGGGGAAAGAGGGAGAGAGGAGATAAAGAAAAGCGAAACATCACCAAATCCGATACAGGATGATGTTTCATGTGTGTGTGGCCTCAGGCACATGGAGGGTCAGGACAGGAGCTGACTTCCTGAACCACGATGTGCATCCGCAGCTCGTCTGCAAGTGGAGGGAAACACTCCCAGGGCTGCTCTGGAGCTTCAGTGAGTTAATAAGAAGCTCTTGGCCCAGTGTCCAGCAGTCTCCGCCCACTGCGTGCAAGTCGATTACCAGTAAGACAGCACCGAGCTGGAAGGCACGAATCCCCACATCCAAGGTCTCTGTGAGACGGATCCTCCTGACTTCTCCAACCGTGTGTTTCACTGCATAATCTTTCTGATACACTTGGTTACTTTCGTGTGCTCTTCTTCTGGGATTTTCCTCATCCTGTTCACTTCACCTCAACAACCCTCGTCCGTGATCAGTAATTGCTACTCCACAATTTTTCATCCTAGTTGTACGAATATAATTATCAGAATAAATGCAAGATGTTTTGTATTTTGTTTTATTTACTCTTCAAGCATATAAAAGCTCCGTGAGGCACGTGCTAGAGAAGAGAGAAAGGGAGTGGTCAGGGACATCTGTCAGCAGCTTGTGTTTTAGAACAAGGACACTTAACAGAACTGGATTTTAGACCTGATTCTCCAGTAACTAGAGAGGAGATTTTACCAGTTTATCAAATGGATCTAGCTTTTCCAGGCCAAATTGCAAGGAGGAAATACTTAGAAATGTCATTATGTCATTTACTGCAAGAGTACACAAAATAGCTCGTTAGCTAGTTAGTAAGTGACTAATAACAGTTAACCATTAACCATACTAGTTTAAACAATAATGCTCACAAACACTGAATGTGCAGTTACCAACGGATGTTTGAATTTACTATACGAGAGAAGAGCTAGGTTTCTCATAGAAACAAAAATATATAAGTTAATGCTTCCTCTCAAACAGTCAAATAAAGCCAGGAGAGAAGCCTCCAGAACAACAGCAAGTTGTCCCCTATTTAAACTTCCAGGGTGGGAAGTTTAACACAGAGTTTGAAAAATGGAGCTTAGGGGTGACCAGACTGAGCTGCATGTGCACCTCAAGAGGCTTTTGAGCCACGGGGAGCTGCCTTAAGAGGATGATAGGAAGAGCTACTCACAAATTAGGTAAACAGAGGCAGAGCCATGGGAGGTAGAGCTGGATCCCCCTAGAGAGACGTGGAGAGGAGGCAGGAGGAGTTCGTGATGCCGACCAGGGAACAACCCCAAGAGAGAGGAGAAGAGGGGACTGCACCCACTGGACAGCACCTGGATGCCCCAGATCTTTTCACAGTGTGGGGACAGCCGACCCCAGCAAGTGGACTGCTGGGTATCCACAGTGCTCAGCTGGACACCACAGGTCCCTCCCTGACGTGACTCATCTGGGGATGGGGGTGTCAGTGGCTCACACCTTCCCAGGGCGGCAGAGGCCCCAGACAGGGGAATAGAGGTGGACAGGGAGTCAGTCTCTGGCAACAACAGAGCAGTAGCATTCCAATCACCTGCTTTCATCCAAAATAACACTCCCTTCCAGAAGTTTCTGCCACCTGACTGCCCAGTCAAAGAACAGAAGACGAAGAGGCAGCAAAGGACTTCATCAAAGTGTGATTGGCCCCAGGGAATTTCTGCTTAGAGCTCACAGCTGTACACACTGTGAGGACCCAAACCAAATGGATTTGATAAAGGAACTTAAATCATTTCTGGATTATTGATTTCCAAGCCAATTGTAAAGGTTGTAATGACAATAATATTCTTTTGGTAAGCCTGGGAGACAGCCTGTCTTGGTGGAATATTTACCATCCAAGTAATTATTGAATATTGGCAAGCTTTTTAAAATTTTTGTCTGTTTTCAAAGTATATCAGCCATATCTTGTTCCTGCCAATGTTTTTCAACAATATTATAATGTTAAAATATCTATTTCTCAGATGATACAGATTGAGACGGTTAATGGTAACGAAACAATTTCTAGTATTTCAGGCTTTAATAACCTGATATGCACTCTTTTTTATTTTGATTATGTATATTCACAGGATACAAAACTGACCTCTTATTAATGGCATTTTTTTTCTCAAACAGTTTTAATTAATGGTTTGTCTACTTGATAAACCTAGTCCTCTGGAAATACAAGCACAGTGTCAATTCTACAGTATATAGTGTGAGAGAATGCACAGGCAAAGAAAAGTGAAAACAAATAAATGAGTGGACAAAGAGGTTTTACGGTGGGGAGGGATGTCTGTGTTGTAACAAACGTGCAACGTGGAGATCACATGAGTGGCTGGCTTACCTGAGCCATTACCGTACTTTGCTCCTTCGTTCCCCGGCTATTGCCAGTGTGCAAATATATTTCTTCAAATTGGTTTGTAAATCCTTAATTTTCTGCCTTTCTTCATGGTTTGGAGCATCCCTCCCCATCTTATACCTGGAGAGTGAACCTCTGTCCATAAGTCAAAATCCCAGGAAGAGAACTGGGCGTCCCACAAAGGCCTCCAAGGTGGTGAGGGTTGAAAATAGTCCTCTGAAAGGATATGTTAGAATATAGTCAAGAAATGGCATTTACTACCACTTTCACACACACAAATCTTTAAGTGCAGCAAGACCTTATGTCTTCATTGGTAACTAGATAAAGATGTCGACTAGATTTTGCCAAAATCCCCAACAGCTCTCAAGTGTGCCAAGAAGAGAGATGCCACGGTCATCGTTTGTGAATCTCTCTGGGGGAATAAGGCAGACACATACATTAGTGGCTCCTCCCTGAAAACGTCATTAGCTACTGTCGCCAATTAAGAGAAAAGTGCTTTTCCCTACACTCTTCTTTCTCCTACACACGAGACGCATTGAGGTAACATCTGTGTCCACCAGAAGAGCTGGGAGATGAGCACGTGACTGGGGAGATGAGGCTGCTGGTCAGTGATTTCACATATTTCAGGACAGACTGTCAGGGGCAAGCACACCTCGTGTGCAAGAAGAGCCTCGTCCTCACACTCTGTGATTGCTTCCCCAGGCTGGAGCTGTCATCGGACCATGCACGTGATCAAAGCAGCAAGAGGAGCTGCCAGCTGGGGAAGGAGCGTCCAGGAGCCCAGAGAAAAGACTGAAGTGGAAGCCTTGCTAATGATAAAAACATCCACAAGTGACTGTGGGCATCACGGCATCTCCTACTGGCCGTGAGGCTCACTGGACGGCAGCCTTCAGCCCACCCCAACCCCTAGGATATACCAGGACAGGCGTGGAGGAAAGAGCATGTGGCCTAGAGTAGGTATGTGGGTGTCGCCATAAGCGGTGTGACTGGGAAGGTCCAGGATGTCAGCGAAGAGGGTGCCAGGGCTTTCTCAGTCCGGCTCAGCCTTGGGGAATGCAAGGGGCCATGGCCGCAGCAAGAGCAGGCCCTGCAGCTGCTAGAACCCACAGGGCAAAGCAGACCTGATTCACTAAAAGTGGCTTGTGCTTTAAGTAGTGACAGTGACCCCCGTGCTGCTCTGACTTTTAGAAGAGCATCCCGCTCCTGAAGGCTAAACATCCTAGGCTCACAGCGCAGCAACTCCCTGTCTGTGCACCCCCTGTCTCCCAGCTGTAGACCCTGGAAAGCCCCTGAGGCTGCGGGGACGTCTGTCTCCTAAGAGGGGGAGGCACGGGGAGCTCCCCTTGCTGCCCTGGCCACCCTCGACTTTCAGAATCATTCCTCTGATGAGCAGCCCCCGAATGACCCCAGCTGGCCAGCAAAGACTCCAGAGATATCAGGGTCCCTGCTCATGAGGACAAGTTTAGGCCCCCTCCTCCGTGACTTACGACGGTGCCACTGCTGAGGGACAGCTCTGTGACACAGCCACGCCGAACCCTATTTTCCGACTGTCTGTCAGAGTGACTGATCACAGCTCCTTGCTCTCTCTCCACCTCATTTTCAGGTGACTCCTTTTTTTCTGTAATTCATAAATCCTCACTTTCATGTGAGGTTTCTCTATGATACTTTATCAAATACCTTTTGAAAGCCTCTGCAGAAAATATAACCCATGTCCCAAACTCCTCTCTCTTGGCTCTTTCTTCAGCAGCAGAATCCATATTTTAGAAAAGGGGACACTCAGCAGGGCAGCAGGGCTCCAGAAACATCCTGCCTGCTGAGGGGGATCTCAAAGCACATCATTCAAACGCTGTGTAATTTACCCTCATTGTGGGCTCTCTGCAAAAGGAAAAGGTAAATTTTAGATTCTTCTTGTGGTGTAAACCTCTACTTTCATGAAACACTTTCACGGGCGCTCTCAAAAATAATCCTTTATTCCAAATTTGTAGGAAGCATCTATTTCTCCCCATAATGAAAACAGTGATGCATCAAGGAGATGTTCAGGGTCACAGCCCTTCCTCAAAGCTACCCTCATCTCTGCTGCCACCCGTTCTGCAAAATATAGGAGGGGTTTCTTTCCCATGGGCCATAACTCGAAGACAGCAGCCTGGCCTGCTCTGCCCACACCTCCAGGGCCCCTGCCTCCATCATGGGCACAGGTGGGAATTTAAAACACGGAGCTGCCCAGAGATGAGCACAACTGCTTCCAGGTAGTTTTAAAGACAAAGAGTAGCCACTGAATGCTCCGACTCATGGAATCCTGGAATCACAGGGCTAAAGCACTCTTTTCTGATCATTTTTATCACTTACTTGTGTTATCCAGAATAAAGTCATTGAGCATTATACCGGGCATGGAGGAAGTGCCCAGGTACCAAGACAGAAGCTCCCACTGTCAAGGAGTTCAGGTGTTAGTGCCAGAGAAAGACAAGGAGACGCAAATCCCTCAGAGGAGGACAGGAGCCACGCGTGCCAGGCAGGGCCTCAGGAAAGCACGAGGAAGGGACCCCTCCTGGAACATGTGTATGCTCCTCACCAGCAACTCTGATTAGCAGAAAGGTTGCTTTGCTTCAGGTGTCCCTCTAGTAGCCATTTTCCCTTCCACCTTGTACCTGTTTGTCATCCTTGACTGTTCACGTGTGAGAGGCAGTGGCAGATTAAGAGAACCTGCATATGTGTCTTCCAGAAAGAAGACCCTAGTCCACGTTGAATAAGTTAATGTCACCTCACACTTAAAAATAATGTAAATAGCTAAATGCACCTCCTGATGAAGAAACTGATGAGAAGATTTTTTTAACATTCTTTAAAAATAGCTTCTACTTCAGCCCTTATATGGACTGGATAAGAACATACAATAGCATCGTGATTTGGGGGCCAATTTTCCTTAAATACCTTCTTCCACAAAATATCTAACTCTTTTGATATTTAGAAGCTTCAGGAGTCTCTACTCTGAAAAAGCTGCATAAATTGAGGAATTCTTACAATAGGGTCTAGTCTAATATCTCCCTGATCACAGCTCCTTGGCGGCTCGTGGTTCTGACTGATTGGGCCGTCTGGCGAGATCTTCCCATCACGAGGACGACTGTTCAAAGCTGCCTCCGTTTAGGGCAGTCAGTCTGCATTTTCTTTATTAAACCCCTTTGTTGGAGCTTTAGACTTTAGCTATAAAAATCAGTGTGAGCTAAGGCTCAAGCTACAAGCTGAGAGGAACTTAAAAAAAAAAATGTCATTTAAACTGCATTTCCAGGCGTTGGGGGATTTAGAACATTGGAAGCAGACAATAATAGAAAATAATACTTCATCCCTTGTCTCAATTTTCTGCTTAACCCTAGTGTCCAGAAGAAAACGTTTGTATTTTCCCAAAGTATTTTGACTCTACGAAAAATATTTTCCTTCCAAACCTTCATCTCTCTCTCTCTAGATAATTAATTAGTTATGTAAAATATGTAATATGTATATCTGGAAATGAATCAGCTTTTCCAGAACATAGGTCATGAGTTTATCTTAGTGAAGTAGATATGGACTAGAGAGCTACTAAAGTCTAGTTTAGTGTTCCCCAATTTGTGGCCCAGTGGCCATTTCCATCCCAGACACCTCTGAGCCCGTCTCGACCTCAGAAGGACCATTTTGGGAGTGGAGATGAGGTTGGACCTCCCAGAAGATCTCCATGTTCATGAAGTTCACCCCTTGCCTGAGTCAGAGTTAGGCCATCACAGAGGACCTTGATCAAGCTGAGATCTTTCCTGTTCCCACCAATGAAAGAAAGTGAATGGTTTGAGTAAAGACTCTGGGACTAAATAAAGGGCACAGATGCTGGAAAATATCACTATATAAAGAGTATTTGTGTGGTTGGCTACGTTTCTCCTTGATTCAGGCAGGAGACAGATTCCACATCAGCCATGACTAAAGTATTTACCGCAATTACAACCCATTTTAGCTACCAAGAAAAAAATGATCCAAAGCATTGGAGGTGTATGTAAATGTTTATTTTTAAGATGCAAAAATTTAAGAAGAATTGATTGACAAGTAACTAAATGTGGCATAAACAATGAGGAAAGTTTTTTAAAAAAAGAAAAAGAAAAAGAAGGTGGTGGAGAGGTAGTGCATCAGGTGAGGTGTGTCACCCTTTGAGGGGCAGGAGTGGATGGAGAGTGCTGGGTCTCGGTTGAGGCCGCAGAAGCACCTGACAGGAGGACATCCAGCCTTGGCCTTGAACGTGGGGCACGGCTGCAGTTGGATTCACTCCTTAACCAGACGGACCAGGAAAGGCAGCGCTTGCAGAAGGCATCATATGGCTCTCGGGAGAAGGCAGTTTCTGCTTAAAACACGGGGTTCTTGCTAACACTTTCTAAGCACTCGGTCAAGAAGAAGCAGATCAGCAAGAAACAAATGTAGTTTATTAAGAACCAAGTTTATGTACCAAAACAGGTTCGGGGGCAACCCATGCCTGAAGTTACTGCATCAGCACGGATGAGCATGGAAAAAGAAAACATTCAAACAAATACAAGGCTGAAGTCAAGGGCAGAGGCAATCGAAGGGGAGTAAGTTGAACTTTGGATTTTATTTTTCTATTTTTTATTTACAGCCTCTCAGATTCCACTCGCCCACACCTGAGCTTATCATTTACAGCCCTCAAGCAATTAGAATCTCTTTGTCTACATCCTGTTTCTCTTAGGGTACCCCCACTTTTCCAAACTTTCCAATGCGAACCCATTGCTAAAGGTGTTTGCATCAGCAGGAGGCCTTATTCCTCCCCCCTCTCCGCCGTCGCTGCCACCAGCCCACCTCATCTTCTCTTCCATGTGAGCATCAGTGATCACTTCCAGTCCATTCTGCAAAGAGCTGCAGGACCAACCTTCCTAAAGGACCTCCCTGATCAAGGCAGTCCCCACCCAATCACCAATGACTGCCACCCCAATACTGTTGCCAGAAGAACCACGTTACCCAGCCTAGCTTCACAGGCATTCCTCGAAATGTTTCCACTTACCACGTACATCCCACCCTGCAGAGTTTACTATGTGCTGGGCCTCAGCTCTCCTCTGGCCAGAACAGCCCCACCCGAGCCCTGGGATTTAATTACCTCCCTTAGTTATTTCTCCTGTCTGAGCTTCAATCATCAAAAGTCCCTTCTCTCTAAAGCTCTTTTTAATTCCTTGCTTTCCTTTGCACATTTCACGTCAGTGAATGCCCCATCCTAGCTTCTATTCCTCTTCCTCCTGCAAAGGCTGAAGTCTCTCAATGCAATGTTAATTACTCTAGTTTTTCCCTAAACCCAGAGAAGCCCACGCTTTTCTCCTCTATTCTTCCTCCTCTTTTTTTTTTTTTTTTTTTTTTCCTTTTTTTCCTTTTTCATATCCGGCAACGGATCGCAACCCTCAGTGTCGCGCCCGCACCAGACCGAGACCGGCAATGGGATCGCAACCCTCGGTGCTGCGCCCACACCTCGCTCAGCCAGTGAGCAGGAACTGGTCTGTATGTGGGATCCGAACCCTCGGCGGGAGCGCCGCCGCGCTCCCAAGCAGCGCACTGCAGCAATGCGCCACCGGGCCGACCCCTTCCTCCTCTTTTTTTAGAATTTTTTCACCTCAACCCCACTTATTGTTGGCACTTTATTAAATGATGTGATATTGATGCGTTGGTAATTAGAAGTGCTCACAAGTCCACACGTGGCATGCACTAAACATAGAAATGCCCCGCACATCCGACTCTGCACAGCCAGGGGCTGAAGGAAGCCCAGGGCTGTCAGAGGAGAAGGGCAGGACAGTCCTCCAGCTGGACAGAGCTCCCTCTCACATCACAGAGATGCCAGGACCCCCCACTTGCTGTCCTTTCCCTCATCTGGACCCCTGCCCTGATGTCACAAGTGCTAAAGTGGGCCGTGTGAACCAGCCTTGCAGAATGGAGACAGTGAAGCAGAAAACAGCATCTGCCTGTGGGAATCCCATCCTCCATCTCCCCATGCCCACGACTTCTCTGAGTCTCAGCATGTGGAAGAAAAGACAGAGGATACTCTAGTTCCAGGAAACTTGGGGGAAATACTGACTTCTGATCCCGCCCCTGATCATGGACTGTCGGTGGGTGTTCCTCACGGCGTATTTCTTTCTGTTTCACAGAAGCCCCCCCGCTGGCCTGTGGGATCATTTAATGCTTTGTTCTCTGTCCTCAGACCATTTCCTCACTCGCTTTCACTGTGTGGGGAGCGGGGCCCCTGCCAGAGAGCCTGCCCACTCCACCACCTCATCCTGTGCCCTGAACCACCATGTGTCCCTCTGAGTCTCCACCCCTCCCACCTGATGGGAGCAGCAAGGGGTCACTCCTGGAGCATGAGGGTCTCTCTCCTTTACCTTTTAAAACACTTCTCTCTCTTCCCCTCTCCCCTTCCCACTCTCTCCCCTCTTCGACAATAATCCTCAAGAGAGACTCCTTTGTTGGGTGTTTCTGTCAGCTGTCTCCTGTTTCCCTTCAAGTCTTGGCTCTCTGTAACTTCCTCAGTGACACATACTCTGACCACCCACTTCAGAACTGAGCTGCCATGACCCAGCGACCCTCCTGCACTCACAGTCCCCAGCTCGATTTGTTCCACATAGAATTTATTGCCCTCTAATATACTACACGATTCTTTTTTCTGCCAAATCTAATTTCATTCATTCATCCACAGTCCCCTGGGCAGCATCTGGCACAATAATCACGTTATATAGGTTAATAAACACTAGCTAAGGACGAAATTGAATGCTTTTCTCCTGTCCCCTTCCAACCCAGCTTCCGAGCATCGCTGTGAAAACCAGTATCCTGTAGTAAACACAGCAATTATCAAGAGAGGCAGAAAGCAAGTTGGCAGCGTTACTAATTAGACTGAGAAGTCCCAGGACTCCCTAGGAGATCCCAAATTGTAGAAGAATTCTATTCTTCTGAATAGCAAGATGCTAAGACAAGTAAGTCTCTCATACCAAATAGAGATGAAGGTCAGAAACCAACGAGTCCCCTGACATACCCAACACACCCCGAGAGGAAGCTCTTCCCTGATGTTGGAAAAGAACTGGTCTTCACCATAAAGCATCCTTCCTTAACAGATCTTACCTAATGAGCTGAACCAAGTCAGAGAAGCTTCCAGGCCAGAACAGAGAGATGCAAGAAGTCCATGCAAAGCAGCATGCGTATCATGACTCTTCCACTGACCTATTTTAAAGCTCTCTCTAGATGGACCAGGATTGGGTGGTGAGAGATAAACCCATAGATTTTTCTGTCATCTCATCCATGCAGCCAAAATCAAAGTGCTGAGACTCAGAAAGACACAGGGTAACGTCCTCACCACAGAAGCCAACGTGGGATCCAGGTGTCTCCCAACGCTGCCCCCACTCAGCCCACTTTTGTATCCAGCTACACCCCTAGGAGTTCCCAACTTAATTGTTTATTGAAAAAACAACCATAAGAGCAGCAAAACACCAGGGGCCTGCTATCCTCTTGACATTGTTATAAATTGCTGTTTTTGTATTTTTTTATTTCCGTTCCTATTCTTAGTTTTATTATTCTTGTTAGAGTTGAAAGGGACCCAGAGGACACCTTGGTTTTAACTAAAATTCACTCTCTACTTTGTACAACACACTTAGGCTAAATAGAGAAAATAATGAGAAAATATTATTCACATACTCTGCATCTACTCTGAGGGCTGTAAGACAAAGCTCACACATGTTCATTACAAGGATTAAAATTTTCTTTGCAGTAATTAGCAACTGTAACGTCACCCTTGGTGATGTCTTCCGGATTAGATACTCTATAATGGATTAGATACTTGTCTGCCTTTATCCCAGACAAACCAGAAAACAGTTACTAGTGAACCTGCTTGCTCAAAGTCAGAAAGACCCCAAATACACAGTAAGGACAGATTTCATGGATCATCAAGACAGGACTGATGGGTGGGCAGTGATTTGGAATATCCTCTAAAAGTAGAAATTCCTAATTGTGGGGTCTATAAAAACCGCTCTTAATAGGAAGATTATTTAAAAGATTGTCTTCACTTATGTATTCATACCCGACAGCGTTTTCTGTCTTCTGCCAACACCTGGCTTGAAAGAGATATTTTTTTCAGTTTTAATTTATGTGCTTTATATTATGAAAACAATAGCTATGCGTGTTTTTTAAAAACTAAAGACCATCCCTTGTAGGGGTTTCCCACTTCTCGTTTTTCCCAATTGAGAACTGCTACTTAAACCAGAGATCACACAAGCTAGCAAACCTCCCATTACTTTGAAAGCCTCCTGCCGGGAGGGCGGTTCTGTACACACTCACTTCAGGGACACCTATGAATCACTGGTCGTGATCATTTATTCCTAACCATAGGTAAATAACACTGCACAGGACAGGGCGTGAGGTGGCAGGGAGCCAAAGACACAGCCCAGGCTTTCAGGTACAACAGCCCAGGAGATACACACACAAATGACAGAACACCTTAAGCCAGAGTTAGCCCCCTTACAGGCAACCAGAGGGACCAAGAAGAATACATGTAATGCAGAATTAGTGCAGGCCTAGTAAGTGACGTTAACACCATAAATCATGCTTCCTTCCTATCACCTCCTCTTCATCCCACTAGGATTAAACGTGAATTACTGAATAAATCTCCTAAATGTGCTTTTCTCTCCATCACCCCTTCTCTACCTCCTCTCCAAAGTTGCTTCCAGTCTGACATTTCTAAAATTCATATCTTATCACACTACTCTACAGCATACAACTCTTCACTTTCTCCCAACTGCTAGGGCAGGAGATAGTGTCACATATCTACACATGCATATAACAGCCTCAGTTAGTGTCACACATCTACATGTACACACACCAGCCTCAACTAGTGTCACACACCTGCACATACATGCACCTGCCTCAGCTAGCATCACACACCTTCATGTACATGCATATGTCAGCCTCAGCTAATGTCACATACCTACACGAACACACACCAGCCTCAGCCAGCATCACATACCTACATGTACACGCATATACAAGCCTCAGCTAATGTCACGTACCTACACATACACACACCAGCCTCAGCCAGCATCACATACCTACATGTACATGCATATACAAGCCTCAGCTAATGTCACGTACCTACACATACACACACCAGCCTCAGCCAGCATCACATACCTACATGTACACGCATATACAAGCCTCAGCTAATGTCACGTACCTACACGTACACACACCAGCCTCAGCTAGAGTCCCATACCTACACATATATGCATATACAAGCCTCAGCTAATGTCACATACCTACACGTACACACACCAGCCTCAGCCAGCATCACATACCTACATGTACATGCATATACAAGCCTCAGCTAATGTCACGTACCTACACGTACACACACCAGCCTCAGCTAGAGTTCCATACCTACACATATATGCATATGCCAGCCTCAGCTAATGTCACATGTCTACACATACATGCACCAGCCTTAGCTACTATCACATTTCTACATAGGCCGGGAAGCTCTTATGTTAGCTGATTGTGTATGAGAAAAGCAACAGCATGCGCTCAGTTAGAACTAGAGTTAACTGTTGGCCTCAGTGCTAGAGGGACGATGTTGGGGGATGAAGATTGTGGCAAACTGAACAGCATTTGTTCATCTTTCATTCCAAAGGAGGTAGCAGCTACTCAACACCTGCCCAATATTGCCCAGGAGGCATCTGGACCTAGAACTGCCACATCTTTTGGTTTTTGAAAAAAAACTAGAAATCTGAATTTTTTAACTAAAATATCTGTAGACTTTTAAAATGCTGAACATTAACTCAATAAAATTAAAATACTATGAGTTAACTTCATGCATGCCAAATAAATCTCATCTGTGAGCCAGGTCCCTAGTTTTTTCCTATAGTCTGTAAGAGGAAGTCAAAATACCTTAGCACAGTGCCCAGGTTTCCCCAAAGCCCACAATGGTTATTCCTCATGTGATGCCACCAGACACTCAGAATCATCTGACACAGTACACATGTACATGTGCACACACACCTGTACATGCACACATGCACGCACATACACAGATACATATGCATGCACATGAAGTGACTTAGAGGCCCCTGTTCCCACATGCTCCCTGCAGGAACTCAGGCCATCCACCTTTCAGGTGAAGCTCATCACTGCCACAGTCCATCCTTCCTCCCACTCCGGGCAAATCTGCCCATTCCCTGCTCGGTGCCCCACAGCATCTGTGGTCATTTCCTGCACCTGCTTGTACCATGTGCTTCCTTTTCCACTACGTTTCAAGTCCTCTGAGGACAGAGAGCCATCATTTTAAATCCACAAGAAACAATTCCTTCTCCCAGGTGGTTGTGGCTGTTATTGAGGGCCCATTCCCGGAGACCAAGGCATTTCTAGTGCCAGGCCCCCGGATGAGCAGGGCCTCCCAGAGGCACTGAGTCCCTTAGTACTGGCCAAGTCAGCTAGATTTGGGGGAGGTTTGCCCTATATTAGGGCAGGAAAAATAGGATTTTGGTCACTAGAAGGTACTGACCTCACGTACCCCTCTTTGTCCTAAGGAAGGTCAGTGTGCACATGAAATAATGGTGAATACCAGAAAAGAACGAACAGCCCTGATTGTTTATGAAAGCTCCCATTCTGGAACTAGGAAATCTAATCTGTTCAGAAGATGCCTCAGAACCTCCATCTCTACAATCTTAAAAAAGTAACTTTCTGGGAATTACAAACTTCTTGCCTCTGTTTCAACTGTTTTCTCCTACTTAATACATAAGAGTTTTCCCTTCTCCTGTCTTGGGTTGTGTAAACAATCTACTTCCACACAATGTCTATAAACCATAAATACACAAGTATTTATTGTGTCAATGTGTGTGTGTGTACACACATTATATATGTGGAAGAGTAGATGGATGGACTAGAAAGCACTAACAAAATTCAACAAATTCATACTTTTGTGGTTTTTAAATATTAGATGATTAGGCATTGGAAAAGGCTTATAGAACCTATTTAAGGAAGTATAACATGAACCAAGGACTAAAATAACAATATTGAATAGTCTTAGTCTGTGCAGGCTGCTATAACAAAAATACCATAGATTGGGTGGCTTACAGCAAGCATTTATTTCTCACAGTTCTGGAGGCTGGAAGTTCAAGATCGAGGCACCTGCTGATTTGGGTGAGGGTGCGGGCCATTTCCTGGTTCATAGACAGCACCTTCTCCTGAATCCTCGCATGGTGGAAGGAATGAGGCAGCTTTCTGCGGCCTCTTTTATGAGGACACTAATCCCACTCATTAGACTCCACCCTCAAGATCCAAGGACCCTCTCTTAATACTATCATATTGGGGGTGAGGATTTTAACACGTGAATTTTGGAGGACACAAACATCCATTCCATACCGCACATGTGACATAAGAAATAAGAGGACGACATTATGATGTTACAAAAGTTCAAAAGATGAGATTATTTGCCTAAGCAATACTTTATTCATTCTACTGTTATTTTTGATTCTTTCTCTTGAGACAAAAAAGTGTCATATAATTGCTAAGTAATCATAATGCTTTTGAACAGTTATTACTTAGCAATTTTAGCATTTTTTTTGAAACTTTGTATACACACAAAAAATCTGGAAACCTGATTAACAATACTTGAATAGCACTTACCAGACCAGTAGACAGATACAGCTGTCCCAGTCTCCACACGAGAACTTCATCACTATCCTCCTGAACACCAGCTCATTATTAAGCAATGACACTCTAGAAACTTAGGCAGCTTTCTATTGGGTTTCCCTAAGGAAAGGCATTGCTGAATTTTTCTTAAAATAATTTTATGACAGAAGGCCAACCTGCAAATAAAGTCAAAGGGTGATGTCCAACATTATTTTGACCAACTGTGTATAGTATTTTACACGAGACCTAGTGAACATAGCACTCAGCCAATCTCAATTTCTAGAACTTATAGTCCATGTAAGCAACTCAACTCCTACATTTTTAATATCACCTGCATATTACTAGGAGGTGTCATAGTGAGATTTTCATTTCCCAAACTCGGTTTCTTTACAATGGAGTAGATAGATGGTAAGGGGTTTCTTTTGCTTCCTAAAACAAGTTAAAGGTATTTGCCCAGATACATTCATGATATAAATCTCAGCATGTGTAGTGAAATGGACAAAAGCTGGAAACATTTTAGAAAAAGAAATAATTGCCTTCTAATAATATTATTTCTGTTAAATGAAAGCCATTACTTCAGTTAAAAAAAAAAAAGATGCACAGATAAATAATCTGCATGTGAGGGCCAGACTTCCACTAAGAGACAGCACAGTAAAGTGAATAAGGCTGGTCCCACGGTCATGATCTACAGCCCAGGTCCTGCGTCCACTCACTCGTGCATGCATTCTGCATTGGAGGAAACTACATCAGAACTCAATTTCACCACCATCCCATGCAAAACCCTCTGACTGAAACAAGATAATTCTTCATGGAATTTGTAATGTGCTGAAGTGCTTGAAGAGATGAGCATCACAATCTGCTACGCTAGATGTGAAATCCTACTCAAGGTGTAAGTAAGTTCGAGAAAACCATTTCCTTTGGGCATAGACTAGAAAGAAAAAAAAATTGAGATGGGAGAGTGGGGAGCATTTAACAATGAGCTCCCCAGAAAAAACCAAAATTAAAGAAAATAAAAACACCTCTGATTTGAGGCGTTTGCCAGTTTCTCAAGCTTCCAACCTGACATCGCCCAGCAGAGCACATCGGCTCTCTGGCACCCCGTGGGCTGGTTCCAGCACACTGCCACAGGCCTTCCAGCTCTGGAAGAGGTGGTAATGAAAAAAGGGGAAAAAAGATATAAATAAAATAATTGGGAGATGTAAAATGAGAGGAAAAATCACCAAAACTGTCAGATCTGTCAGAAAGAGCTTTCTAAGAGGAAAACATTTTGCATGATCATGTTTCAGGCACTAGAGAAAGACAGTTATCTGACCTTCCTATGGCATCAGCACTTCTCAAACCATATGGCACAACTCAATTTTGACTTTTCAAATATGAAAGATTTTTTTTTGTTTCATTGTAGCATAGAATAGTGATTACAAACATGAGCTCTGGAAGCAACTGCCTGGGTTTAACATCTATCTGCAGAGCCTTGAGCAAAATACTTAACCCTTCTGTACTTCAATTCCTCTTATGTAAAATAGTAATAATTAAGATGTCTATTGCAATAGTGAGAATGATGGCTCTGCAAAGACAGCCACATCCTAATTCCCGGCACCTGTGAACATGTTACTTTACAGGACAGAAGGGATTTTGTAGATGTGGTTAAATTAAGGACCTTGAGATGGGAGATTATCTTGGAGTACCAGGGTCGGCCCAATCCACTCATTTGACTGCTTAATTTAGAAACAATGGCAAAGGTATCAATTAGACTCATAAAAGCAAACTAATAAGAAATGAAAAACACCAGCAAGAATAAGGGAAACAAGAAAACGGGACCTGAAAATGTAATCAGAAAAAAACACATAGTATGAAAGACACAGCACTGGGAATAATTGTCACTGAGATGTGAACATGTCATTTCACTGAAAATGAGACCAGTGAACAGATCAGCAGTGAAAAAACAATACTCTACTTTATAGTATTTTCTTCACTTGCTTTTTTCCCAGTAATACCTACCTATTCAATATCAAAAAATAACGCCTGTCAAAATCTGAAAGATTATTTGTGGGAGTCACTGGAACGCTCTGGGAGAGAAGCCCTGTGTGAATCCATGTGTTATCACAGGGGCAGAAAAGGTCAGCAGTGGGAAGGCTAGTGATGGAAAACCGTGATTGTCAGAACCTCCTTTCACTGGTCTGGGTCCCGTTGATGGTTCTGAAAACCTCGCAAGCAGGAGTGGATGACATGCTTGCGTTCCTGGCAAAGTGCCTCTCTGTGGACACGAAACCGTCTTTCAAAAAAAGTCCCAAAGAATGCGCTTACCTGGAGAGTTTTGCTCCCTGCCACATTTCTGTCTATGTCCCTATGATCTGTCCCTGGGGTCAGCACCAATCCTCCCGTGCACCCCTAAGTGCCAGCAGCGACCACCTACCGAGTGCTATGGACACACCTGAGACAGGAGTAAGGCCATTCCCATCTGGATTCTGTGCCTGGCACTCATCCCTCACGTGACACCCTGTCAGAATCTCTCCCTGGGTACAGAGCCTGGGAGATGATCCGGATCTGCCGAGAAACCATTTATCTGTCCTGCACAGATGGACAAAAGCTTTGTCAATTTCCTTGGGATGGTTTAATCAGATGTCTTTGAATGAGGGAGAGAGAAGAAAGTCTGCTTAATAAGCATGTCTTGCTTAAGAACTCTTTGTAATAGCTCTCTGTTTGTTTCCTTTTCTTCCCTTGACTTTTCTCATGCCTTTGAAGGCCACCGTTTGAAGCGCAGCCGCTGAACTTCAGCTGCACGGGGATGAGGGGCGCGCTGCGAGCCCTCTTCTCGTGGCGTGTGAGATAAGGCTGCACAGAAAGCGCCGTGCGGTCCTGAAATGTAAGACGACATGCAACCCAGAGGCACCGGGCACTGGGCTTTTTGGAATGCTCTTATATTATTTATATGGAGACACAAAGATACAGAAGAATCCTCCTTATATGTGAGAAAATAGGGCACGTCAACACTAGGAACAAACCAGTCACCCCCACAATGGCTGAAAGACAGGTAGACGTGAGATGTTTCTGAGGAATGAAACTCTTGGGCCACCAGATATTTTGAGACCCAGAAAACAATAATTTCTATAATTTGTTTTTGTCCTTTTACAAAAACTGCAACTCTAAGTTTATTAAAAATATTACTGTTTTAAGTAGCATTCTTGGAAGGTTAGAAGTATTCTGGGCTGCTTACAGCCTTCCCTGACCTAGAAAAAAAAAAGGCACATTGTCTCTAGACTCATAGCTGTCTAGTCATTCACTCCATGCACAGATGCCCCTCGTCCACCAGGAGCGTCCACTCTGTGAGGCCATCACACCACCGTGGCCGCCAAACGGGCATTTGTCACGTGAGACTGGTGTCATCACGTCAGGAGCATGAGAGTGAACAGGCTGACCTGGTGAATCTAAGGTATTTCGTTTGGTGCCTGTGACCTTTGTCTTCTAAATTGACTCCTCTGTGCCCCAGGCTCCTCATCTGTAACCGGAAACACCTCCCAGAATTTTGGGGAACAGTGAGTGGGATAAAGAACGTAAACTATCCAGCAAGGGCCTGGCACTTGTGTCATTTCATTCACGGAGTACATGTGCTTCTGATATTTTTACTTTTAACATCTTTTCGGAGGCCAAAATAATTCCTACTTCTCTCATATCTGGTCTGAAATAATTTCCAAATAAACTGGCTCACATGGTCTGAATAACTTCCTTTGTGGCTGTTTTCCTCTGATTTACAGTGCCTTTGAATACATTTTTGCACCAATTCACAAATCATATTCAAAAACAACATTCCCTGGGAAAAGGCAAATTTACAAGATACTATCCCCAGCCAAATGACTCACAGCAACAACTTGAAATTAATCCACCCCTGTATGTCTCTTTAATGCCATACTTCTGCTCACTGCTGAATGTTTGCTGTGTGGGATCGAAGCTGACCGTCATCTACATAGGTAGGAACAAGCTCTAAGAGAGAGCTCCCTTAATTTTTGCACCTACTTGAAAAATCCGAGTGCTTTTGCATAACAGGGCACAGAATCCTGGAGCGGTGACTGCACTGTAGATCTCAGCTCCCGACATTACGCCTCCCCTTACCTCTCTCCCCAACAGGGGCTCTGAATGTTACTGCTCCTTTTCCCAGGCATTTTTACACCTCAAAATGACCATGGGACACGACGCTTCCCAGTGAGGCACAGGTGGAAGAAAATGTTTCTTTTCAGGTTAAAGTCAATGATGACACTATCCCTCCCATTTCTGCCGTGAGCATGAATGGTCAGCCTGGAGCAGACAGGCGTCTGGCAGCCGCCAAGCACCAGGAAAGCATGCTGAGTGCGGAGAGGAGAGGCAGGAGCTGCACAGAGGACCATCTCCGCCTTCCCCTCGGGCGTGCTGTCTGTTGGAACTCTTGCATCAGGTCTCCTGTGAACACGCAGCCACATGCATCCCTAATTGAAACAGGGACACCCAGTTTTTAACGACAGGAGTTGCAGTGGTACAGTGAGTCCTAATTTTCCTGTTCTGCCTCCCAGAGATGTTCTTGTGTTACCAGGCCAGATAACTGGAAAAGCTTTTGTGTCTATAGAAATCCACCCCTTTTGCTCTTACATTTGCAATCCATGGAGTCTGGTTATAGGGTTGTTTGAAGTTTGGTTGTTAATGTTTTTTGTAAACATAGAGACTAACCCAATGACCAGAAATGCCTAATTTATGACCATCCCTGGTCCCTCTGAGAAAGGAGGAAGGGGACAAGTAGCACTAATTATGTCTAATTATGTCACTCATTCTCTTCTTTGTCAATCTGGTGTGGAATCAGAGCTGGGAAGAGGCTCTAGCCCAGTGACTTATTCAGGCTTCTTAAATACGACCACCCCCAGAAGCCCTCCTGGACCTCCCTGTCTGAAAAGAGCTCCACGAGCCTTACCACCAGTCTCCTCCCAACCTCCTTTTCCTTCCTAGGACGTACCTACTCGAAAGCGTATGCCTTTATTTATCTGTCCATTTCCACTTTACACGTACAGCCCCAGAGAGAGGAGGAGGGTGTGCTGTTTACACCTACGTCTCCACTGTCCAGAACACCCAGCCCATAAATACACAACATGTTTGTTGATATAATGAAGCAATGAGCTTCTTCATCTCTCCACCTCACTTATTCTGCCTAAAACGTCAAAGGATAGGATTCTTGTCCCTTCTCCTCTCTGCCTGGCCCCATCCTCCTGGGTCTGCCCCTAAGCGCCTTCCTGCCCTCACTGCTCATGGACAGAGGGTCTCTTAGCCCCACAGGTATGTCACGGTGTGAGATTAGGTCAATGTCAGCAAGAGAGGCTTGTCTTGGGGAATTCCGTTCTGCAGAATCCAGGGTGTATCCGTCAGGAGCCAGTCAGAAAACAGAATCCATTCTAGGTATTCAGAGCAGCATTTAATACACCACATTGGCTACCAAGGCGAAGAACGTGCTGACACACCAGAGGGCGTGACATGCCAAGTGGCAAAGTCATGATGCCTTTCCCACACCAGGGATGGAGGGGAATAGAGAGGCAGGTCAGCGGCCAGAGGCCAGAAGCCTGGACCTCCGTGGGCCCTCCCAGTGGGGACCAAGATCACAGTGGGGACTGTGGCTGTAATCTGAGGCTGGAGCAAACACAGCCCAAAGCAGAGGGAGAAGAGGAGAAGCACCCGGTCCAGCTCCCCCAGAGGTTCAACAGCAAAGGCCCCAGGAAAATGTAGTTCCCTGGAATGACAGAGCTGCGTGGAGAAGACCAGGGAACAGACCTGACGGCATTCCGTGCAAACTCCTGCACAGAGGGCGGGGGAGCCACAGACACAGGCTGGGTGTAGAAAAGAGGGAAACGTGAAGACTGGGCAGAAGAAAACTTCCCACCGCCCATGTGAGGCAAAACTGGCCGAGACTGAAGGCAACAGCAAAGAAAGGTTTCAATAACATTCCCACAGTCTAGGAATGAGCCGAGCTTGTGAACATCCTTGCCACAGGAGGGTGCAGCGCAGCCAGCCGCATGGGCCTGCCCCTTGACGGTCGTCATAGCAGCTGCCACAAACTCCAGTCCTTTGCAAGAAAAAACACAGCTCTCATTGAGGGACAAAGGAGAGCAAAAGGGGCAGATTGCTTAGTTATGAATAAAGAGATGAGAAATTTTAAGCCAGGAGACAAAAATTAAAGAGGAAAAATGCATATCAATCAGCAGTATCATCTCCACAGTATGTTCGGTTGCTACCTCTGGGCTGATAAAAACATCCCACGCTTTACTCTAATCAATATGAAAAAATGCTCAACATCACTCAGCATCCGGGAAATGCAAATCAAAACCACACTGAGATACCATCTCACCCCAGTTAGGATGGCAAAAATCCAAAAGACGCTGAAAGATAAATGCTGGCGGGGTTGCGGAGAGAGGGGAACTCTCATACATTGTTGGTGGGAATGCAAAATGGTGCAACCCCTATGGAAAATGGTTTGGAGGTTCCTCAAACAGCTGAAGATAGATCTACCATACGACCCAGCTATCCCACTGCTGGGAATATACCCAAAGGAATGGAAAACATCAAGTCGAAGGTATACCTGTTTCCCAATGTTCACTGCAGCACTCTTCACAATAGCCAAGAGCAGGAATCAGCCCAAATGTCCATCATCGGATGAGTGGATACAGAAAATGTGGTATATCTACACAATGGAATACTACTCAGCTATAAAAACAAATGAAATACTGCCATTTGCAACAACATGGATGGACCTTGAAAGAATAATACTGAG
>NW_007727554.1:141744-155350 GCF_000696425.1 Galeopterus variegatus
CGGTGCGGGCGCAACAGCGAGGGTTGCGATCCCGTTACCGGTCAGTAAAAAAGACAAAAAGGAAAAAAAATAAAATAAAATAAAAATTACCTCCTTCAAGTGACACCAAGAAGATATCTCCTAGTTATCCTGAAGCTGATGGTTCTGGTTGTAGATTGTCCTGGCTCTTACTTTCTGTAGATTTTTAAAAAGCTACTTCATTCTCGGCACCATCCCCAGTGCCATCATAAGTCCTGTGAGCTGTGAGCTGTGGGAGGACAGTGAGGGTGTCCATCTGCTCACTGCTCTATCCTGGAACCTTGCACAGGCCCTGGTGTATAGTAGGCGCACAAGAGCTATTTGTCAAGGGACTGAATGAATGAACAAATGGACTATGAAAGCGAGGATTAAATTTTTAATTTTTATTGTTTGTGTGCAGATTCGATAAACTCTTCACATAAAACAAATTTGTAAATTATGAAGCATCATAATAAAAATACACTGTGAACCCACCACACAACTTAAGGAAAAAACTCATGTGCAGCTCCCCTATCCCATCCTCCTTGCTTCCCTAGAAATAAAAACTATCATGAAAAAAAAAAAATAATGACCAAAAATGGAAACTAAAACTCCAGAGAAGAAATAAGTATTAGCCACTAGTAGTAATTGTGCATTCATATCATAGTTTCTTAGCAGAAAGACATTTGCAATTCATATGAGGTATAGAAAAATGTGAATCATTTTAGGGGGGGAAAAGATATTTTAATAAAACCCAAGATCCTGTGTATAAGTTATAGTTATAAAAGTCTGAAGAATCGAGTTCATATGCCCGGTTTAATAGATTACATTTTCTAACTTATGTTTTTCTAAACAAAGAAACAAAATAGTATCACACATCCCCTTTTTCTGAGTTACAATTGTTATGGTCCAGCCACAAGGTGAAATTCTGGGAAGCCAGAAAGACAAAGTTATCTTCAGCCATTCTGGGGTGAATGGTACAGAGGTGACGAGTGGCCCAGGGCTCATACAATGAGGTTCAAATAATAATATTGTCACTTGGTATAGGGATTAGCCAGTGAGCAGTAGTTGTTCTTACTTAAAAGTCAGGTTAGAGGAAAAAATAATCAAGCTAGAAGTCACATGCTCTGTCCTCTATTCCTGCTTGTACAGGGTCACTCATACATGGTAACTATCTTCCTGATTTTAGAGAAATAGCAAAAGTTCGTTCACCTGGAAGTCATTAATGTGGGTCATGTTAGAGCTACACAGAGTTTTGCCTTTCTTAGCAAAGCTTTGTTTCCCATAAAACCTAAACGAATGATGAAATTGCATCAGAGATAAGGTTTAAATAATTTTAGAGAAAGTCTTGAAAGAATCTTCAAGCATTGTAGAGAAATTGATTTGATTGCCTTACCTTTGGTATCCTTATCAAAATTAGCCTTATCCACTTATCAAAACAGATCTCTAAATTCCTCCTTTATGGGATCACATCGTGCAAGTTTCCTTTAAGTGGTGACGTGATCTTGAAAATAGTGAAACAGTTTAAAAAATAAACAAAGTAGAGTTTACAAATTCAGACTGGTCTTTCCTCACATTATTTCATATTAATGAAGTCTTGTGTGAAAATTATGAAGGTCGTCTTTATCATTCAATACTAACAAGCACTTATGGAGTGCCCATGTGCTAGCATTAAGGACAGAACGTGGATCTGGGGTCTCTCAAGAAGGAAAAAAAATATCACTCTGTTGGGTAAACAACTTGGCTATTTCCTTATCAGTTAAAAAGAGAATAACAATGGAAATAGCTTCTGCTTATATCTAATTCACTGCTTTTAAGGATCAATGAACTATAAGAGAACACATTTCCAAGGAGATCAGATGATACACATGTGGGCTGTCGTTAGTGGAGACCCTTATATTGTAGACCCGTCTATTGCTGCCTCAAGAGTTTGGATAAACTCTCAAGGTGCCAGCCTGGCCATGGCACTTCAGGAAACAGAAAACAATTTTAACATCTCCCTCTTTCTGTGCTCTCTTACCAACCACCATTGTTTTCTCACAAAAGTACAAGACAGTTGGAATTCCATGAAGAGATGGACAAGCGGCTGTGACTGCAACTGCCGAGGTTCTGAGGTGGCAGCACCTCCTGAAGAAGATGAGCTCAGGGCAGAAACACTGTGGCCTTCCCTGCTCCCCAGCCTGGATGGACAACCCCTTCCAGAGTCCTCCTTGTGTGTTAGGGTCCTAACATAACTAGTTAACTCAGTTGCTTGGAAGGATGGTAAGGAAGCCAATATACCAGTAAGATCACAGATGATGGAGATCAAGTGGCCTGAGTATAACTGGTCCTGCATGTAGCAGCTGCATGACCTTGGGTACCATCCAAGTTGTCTGAGTGTGAGCTGATAGTAACATCCACCAAACTGAAGAGAGTCAATCCTGAGACTGAAGAATGAAGCGGGAACTCCATATGGTTTGCAAGGAGTTTGTTATTTTTATTGCTATTATTATTATTATTATTATTATTATTATTATTATTATTATTATTAGAATTACTCACTAAGATTGGTGGAGTATCAATCTGAGTGCTGCCTAGCTTCTTTCTCCACAATCCCAGGGTGGGGGTGGGGGGAGAAATTGAAGCTTGTTAGGAACTTAGAGATAAATTGGATCTATGCCAAAGAGAGAAAGGCTGCAGAAGTGGAAGATTCCCAGGCACTCCACAGCCTCCTGTTGCTTCTCCTTGGGGTCGCTAGTGTCACTCCCCTTATCTTACACCAGCATAGTATTCTGTTCCTTTCCCTTCCTCAGCTGCTAAGCAACCTGTGCAGGGGAAAGATTGTAACTACTGAAGCTAGAGCTCCAAAAGCCAGAGGGTGCAGTGAGTTCTGACCAGCATTCCTCAGCAAGGTCTCCACTCCTTGCTGACTCTTCAGCTCTTTTTGTTGTTGTTGTTGATGGCTGGTCAGTATGGGGATCTGAAGCCTTGGCCGTGGTGTTTTAACATCTCCAGCTCTTTTCATTCTCAGGACTCTAAGTTTCCTAACATCATGTTCCCTCTCACACTTTCCTCATTCTTTCTCTCAACAATCATGCATCGAGTACTTACACTTCACTTCACTCAGGATAAATGGTGACCAACACAGGCATGTTGTCTCATGTGTCTTCCCACCTGCCAGGTGCCCCACCTGTTTGGGAAACACCATCCATCAGCTCACTCCTTATTTGCTCAGGAAAGCTCCCCATGGGCTGCCTGCTGGAACAGCCCCTCTATCACTTGTCTCCACATCTGGTCATTCATTCATTCAGTGAATTGATCTGCATCAGCCTCCTTGACTAAACACTAAGCTCATGATGCAAGAACCAGGAAGGCAGGACCACAGCTGCAGTTTTAATATCCAGAATTGTTGAAACCTAGAGTGTATGAATTCTGTTTTCCCAAACTGCTTACTCTACCTCTGAAATGGAAACTCACATTACCTTTTTTCTATTAAATAATAAAAGTATTATTTTTTTAGCAAAAGTAAGCATATATATGTTTGCATTTTAAACAATCTTAACTAATGTCACCATGAGTTTCTTAGTGCCCTTGAGAGAGACTTTGGGGCATAGCCAAATTATTTGCAGTTCCTTGTTTTTGTTTGTTTGTTTGTTTTGTTTTATTAACACTCAATTTTTGTTATAAAATACAAAAATATTGTTCCTTAAGTTCTTGGATTTATGTTATTCCATTCTATATATAAATGTGGTAAGATTAGCAGTTATTATTATGCTCAAAAATATTTCAAACTGTATTTACAAATTTAATTTATTGTGATTTCTCATATTCACTTCAATGATCTTGCTTACAAACAAAAAGTTCGCACATATTTAATAACTCAAGTAAATGTAATAACCTAAATTTATAAATATAGTGATTCTCGAGGTCTCTTAAACATTTCAGTCCTGTGTACAAGTGCTACTAAATTATCTAATGCCTTTCAATTTAAAATAACAAGTCTAAATTTAACTATGCAATTACACATTTTAATTTGGAATCATGAATCTAATCCCTTCTATACTCTATATGTCAAATTCTCTTAAATATTACAATTACTTAAAATACAAAATATAAACAGTTTCTAACAACCAAAAAGTGTTAATATTATGGGTTGGATTTATTTTATACTCTTTATTCTTAATTCTATGCCTTCCCAAGTTTAAAGACACATGCCCATTAATAAAGAAATTATGTTAGCCCAAGCAAATCAAGTTGCCTACTCAGATAGCTGAAGCTCTGTGACCTATCTCTACCACCAGCGCTTCTAACACCAAACGTGCAGGGGTTTTTTCACACTGACCAATACTCCAAGTCCCTGGACACCCACTGGGAATCCTGCAATTCAATTCAATTCCAAAGTTAAGGCAGCCCCCACAGGTTGAAGTTTCTGTCCCACACAACTGCTCCCACTTCAGATGTCAATCCCAAGTCTCAGGCCACCTGTACTTCTGACAAGCCAGCTAGAAAGTGGGGGTTCCCACGACGCCCTACTCAAAGTGAATAATTTGCTAGGATGGCTCACGGACTCAGGGAAACACTTTATTTATGATTATGGTTTATTATAAAGGAAATCATAAGGATACAGATGAACAGCTAAATGAAGAGGTACATAGCGTGAGGTCGAGAAGGATCCCTAGCACAGGAGTTAGTGTCCCCAGGGAGTTGGGGTCAACACCCTCCCAGAACGTCAATGTCTTCACCAACCCAGAAGCTCTCTGAACCGTATTGTTTCGGGTTTTATGGAAGCTTCATTACACAGGCACGATTGATTAAATCATGGGCCATTGGTGACTAACTCAGTCTCTGGCCGCTCACTTCTCCCCAGAGGTTGGAGGTTGAGCTGAAAGGTCCACCCTCTAATCCTGCCTTGTCTTTCTGGTGACCAGCTCCATCTTGAAGCTGTCTAGGTCCCCCAGCCCCTAGTCACCTCATTAGCATACAAAAGACACTTTTATTACTTTGGATATTCTAAGGGTCTTAGAAGCTCTTGTGTCAGGAACCTGGGACTGATATCAAATATTATAACAAAAGATGCTCCTATCCTAGCTACCACTCAGGAAATTTCAACGGCTTTAAGAGCTCTGTGCCAGGAACCAGATGAAGACCAAACATACATTTCTTCTTATATTACAATATCACAGGCTCTTTATGAGCTGGTGATTTCCGGCAGGAATGCTTATCCCTGGAGATTTTAATTGACTCTCACTATGTTACCAGCAACACTATGTTACCAGCTTGGCCTCTCACACTAAACAAATGACCCAAAAGTCCAAAAGCTGGTGCAAGGATTGGAAGCTTTATTCAGATAACTGGCATTTGGGGGATGGCCAGACTTGAGTCATCCTGCCTTCTGAGGCCTGTTCTGTTGGGGTTTATACAGGGAAAGAGGTGGGGAGGTGAGGTAAGGGTTTTGTCCTGCAGGCAAAGGGGCAGGCTGGCCACGGGATTAGCAGAGAGTCTGAGTCAGATGTCAGTGTCCCAGGATGGACTGGGTGCTTTGGTGTCATGGAGTCTGCAGTTGCTGGACTGGTCAGCCTCAAGCCCTTGATGTTATTGCAGAGTTGGAGTCCTTACCTCCTAGGGAGAGCTCAAAACCAATAACCTCAGTCAAGCATCACTGCAACATAAAAATACCTGACTCATAGCTCTAACTAATGTGGACGTAATTTTCCTTTAAGCAAGAAGGTGAGTTAATAATCAGCTAGGGTGCTGTGCCTTTCTCTTGGAATTCCTTTGTTTACAGTTGATTAGAAAGGTAAGAAAAACAAGAAAATTTAGTTTCAATTCTTAATTTTAGGTGTACAACATCTAAAGTAAATCAATATAAGAGAGTGTAATAGGAGGTAAACATAAATAAACTTTAAGAAGAATCCTTTCTGGACATGATTTCATCTCCACACAGATTCAACCTTATGGGTTAGGTTCTTATTTTCTCTGTTAACCTCAAGGAATTGATGATTATCAGTTCCTAAGTTAATAGATAACTGAAATGTTCTGCTTGGTCTTAGTTACCCTGAAGATGGACATTTTCTGGCTAACATCCCTTTCAACCATGAGCCTTTTAAAAAAAATAATTGCTGTGCCAAAAGGAACTCTCAGAGCATTTCCTCAAATGGGGCGATTTTAGAGCCCTCTCCCTTTGGATTCAGTTGCTTCTGGCCCAATTCTTCTGCAAACTTTCACTGCTCTCGCTGCATCTGGGTGTCTAAAATCCTGCAACCCTGACCCAGCTGGAAGCCCTGATGCCTTGAATTCAACAAATCTATTTTACAGTCTGATTTTAAATAATATGACTGTATGTCTTCCCTTCCTAGGTCTCTTTAATGCAGAAACATGATGTTTAGGTTAGTTTTTTTTTTTTTTTTTCAGGTCAATACAGGTATCATTAAAAGTAGAGTTGGGCAGTTAACTCGACCCTCACCTGCCTCTTCTTGGTAATTCCCAGAATATAAAGGAAAAAAAATAAATAAGAAGGAATGTTCCTTTCTCCATTCCCAAATGATTTCTCCACTTGGAGTTAATTAGTTTCAAAAAAGAAAACATTCTTTCTTTATCTACAAAGAAATCCACAATAGCCAAACATGGAATAACCTCTTCAATAATCTCTAAGGATGGACGGATGGCCGTACTTAGTGACTTTCAAGAGTTCTGTGGTGTGACTTTATCTTAAATTTCGTGATTGAATAGATTGTTCTCAAAAAGATCACAGTTAGTTCTAAAATGTATCACATTGGTATTTAGAAAATATACCTGGCTGTGCACCTGAAAGCTTTTCTCTTCCACAATCTGATAGGAGAAACTCTTGCTCTGAATAGTTTAAAAAAGAAAAAATAGACTCTGGGGCCAGAGGTTCCAAATTAAAAGTTTGGTGCTACTTTTAATTTAAATTGAATGACAATTCATTTCTTTGGGCCTCAGTTTCCTCATCTGTAAAAAGATGGGTTTGGAGGAAGTGGACCCAAAAGGTTTTTCCTTCTAAAAGATCGCAAGTCAATGTGCCAACTAGGAAAAGTGAAGAAAATCCAGTCCAATTATTTCTTATCGTGACCATTATAAGTGGAAAGCCAAAGAGGTTAGAATTTCTCCTTCCAAGTCATTTATTTTGCTGTAGCAATATTTTCATAAACTGACCTGAACTTCCTGAGATAAGGAAAAAAGTGAATTTTCAGGTGACCAAAATGTAATATTGCAAGGGAAATATTCTGTGAAAATTATGCTGAGATTGTTATCCTGATGGAAATGTGGCCAAGCTCCCCTTATCCTACAGAAACCATTTAAGGCCAGACAATAACATAAAGATGAGGATATTTTTTAAAGGATTCATAACTACATTTTTCTAGACTTGCTTATACGACCAAAGGTTTAAGAGGTTTACGAGTAAATCCCTGTGGTCACCTGGTACCACAATGCACACTATTTTTCCTATTTTTCAGTGGAGCCTAATAGAAAAGAAACATTGGTTTGTCAATAACAATTGAAAACGTGTGCCAAGTGTTACAATGCTCTAAGTATTTGTTCTAAGCACGTCACAGACTTTATATCATTATTTCTGTGTTATTATTCCCATACCAGAAATGGGGAAATAGACCAGATGGGTGAAGGCATGTGCGCAGACACTGAGATAGTAATGGATGAGTTCAGGATTTGAACCCAAGCCATTTGACTTCTGAGCCCACTTCTTAAACAATACATCTGCTGTCTCCCTCTCAGGGGAGATCTTGTGCCTCTGTTGCAAGATTCCACAAAATGACCCTTATAATTCAGATATTCTCCTTTTCACAAAAGTGATTTCTTGAAGGTGGGTGCTATTGAGTATCATTAGAATAGTTTAATTCTAGAAAACAGTCAACATTTCCATTACAAAATTCTGTTTCATCCCAGACTTATATGGAGAAAAATGCTTACCATTCTTCGATTAGGCCACCTAAGGGCAAAAGAGTACAGGGGACAGGTAGAAGGAAAAGTCACAGATGGACCAATAATGAAATACTTCTAATATGTCACCTAACTAGGAGAAAAAATAAATAGAGTTAAATATTTTAAACAGCATGAAAGTGAAAAGTTTTTTGATGTATTCTTATTAGTAGAGAATGCATTGAGAAGTTTCCTACACTCAATACTTGGTCACATGTACTGATCCTTCCCTTACCATTGAGGGTGAAGAGTCTATATTTCGAGAAAGAATAATTGTGTTCACATGTAAAGTAAGAGAGAAAAAAAAAGATGTCTGTGTGACATCCCACCTACACGCCCACAGTCACACCTCTGAGATCAGGGAAACAAGTTGGTTGTCGTGGGTGGACACAAGGCCCCCAGGTCGATGGTTAAGAGCTCTGTGAAGAGCAAAATCTCTTACAGCTGTCGTTGAATTAAGCTGCTTCTATTTTGATTCATAATGCAAGACTGTGACCTCCTGTTATTTAAAAAAAATGTAAGAACAAAACAGCTTCCAAGTATAAAAACTTTGATTTAGAGTGATTGAACATCCACAAAACTTTTCACCCAGAACATTTTTGCTTTTTCAAGGAGGGGACCCATCATTTCTGAAGACTGGAAAAGAGCTTGTATAGTGCAAATTGCCTCCATTCTGCACATCTAGTTCCCTCAAAATTTTACATAACTGTATTCCATCATCAGAGGGCCTGGAGATGCAGCAGGAGTGGCTGATTGCCCCTGCTTGTCCCTCTCCACAGTAGTCTTGGATGCATGTGCCTCCCTCTGCACTTGTCTGACCATGTGCACATGGGAGAACATACATGCTATCAGAACATACATATGAACACCTCATCAGGACACGCAGCTTGTGCAAGTGAGACGGGCAACAGTGTAGACAGCCCTCGATCATAGGCCACATGCAGGCCAGGCTCAGGGTGCACACACAGTACCAGATGCTATTACAAACACATACGTATCTTAACAACTTATATCTTTCCC
The DNA here is from genome assembly GCF_000696425.1 of Galeopterus variegatus. Lineage (NCBI taxonomy): Eukaryota > Metazoa > Chordata > Mammalia > Dermoptera > Cynocephalidae > Galeopterus > Galeopterus variegatus. The sequence continues at coordinate 150,697 of NW_007727554.1, forward strand.
ATTACATTTTAACTCTTATCCTATTCTGAGTAGAAACTATATTTCCCAGAAGGAACTCAAGGAGGCATTCTTTGACAACTATTCAGGACATTTTTACTAGCTTTACCTAAGCTGTCAGAATCCAAAACATTATTGTGTTACAGAAAAAAAAAAATTACCCATCTAACAAGTGCTCAGTGGAGCTGAGGAAGGGAAAAAAGAGCATGTTTATAGGGGAATTTTATCTTGCTTGACAACAAAATCATCCCATAGAGCTATGGGACCCCACTCTGGAATAAGAGTTATAGATTCATCAAGGTGAATGTCTTCCAAAGACAGACGGTGCAGGTGAGCTTCTCGAGGGACTCAGGAGCTTGAACATCACCGAGAAGGAGAAGGGCTCCCAGCTCAGGGATGTAGAGAATGTGCAAGGCCAGAGAGCAAAACATGGGCACTGCACCCACGATTCTAGCATGGTGAGCCCCACTCCAAAGACAGAAAAAGAGGTATTTCTCAAAATATTTCAGGGATATCTGAATTGGATTCTGATCCCTTCCAGCTTCTGCATAGTTTCTGGGAACCCAATACTGAGATGCACGTGGGATAATGAAATAAGGATGCTGTCAAGTCAAACCTTGTCTTTTATTATTACTATTATTATTATTATTATCATACAAACATGGGGTACAAAGTTGATTTTCAATAGTTGTGTACAATGGGTGATGGTCAGGTCAGGATAGTTAGCCTATTCATCATCACAATACGTCATCATTCTTTGTGTCTATTAACCAATTTCTCACTAAACCCCCTCCCTCTGCCCCTCCCCTCCCCTTTTCCACCTCTCATAATCACAGTTCTTTCCTTCTAAAACTTCAGTGTTTTACTGTGATTGTTGTTTCTTTCTCTGTCTCTGTCTCTCTTTATTGCTTATTTGTTTATTGATGGATTCAGCTCCTTCTTCTCCATCAGTAAACAAATTAACAATAAAGAGATGCTTATGAGTGACGTTCGTCGCAGCTCTATTTACAACAGCCAGACGATGGAACCAACGTAAATGTCCATCAATGGATGACTGGGTAAGGAAAATGTTGTGTGTACACACAATGGAATACTACTTAGCCATAAAAAAGAATGAAATTCTGGCATTTGTGGCAACATGGATGAGCCTGGAGAAAATTATCCTAAGTGTCTTAATCTTTTACAGCAGCAGCATAGAATAGCAATTCTCAAAACTACACATCAGTGTCTCCTATAAAGCTTGAGTGTGTGTGTGTCTGTTTTCCCAAACCCCACAATATGCCCATTAAAACAGAGCTTTGGACAGGACCTGGACATCTGCACTTGTAAAGCCCCACAGGCAACTCTGACGGGTGGCCAGAATCAAAGCCCTATGGTATCTACAGCCAAGATCCAGGCATATGCGGGGTAGAGTTTACACATGCCTGGCGGTCTACATGAGCAGAAGCACACTCAAAAACATTGCAAGTTCACAGGTGATACAGAGCAGGTAAGGGCACCTGTGGCATCAACTGGGAGAAGCAAGAGCAGGTGGCAGGCACCTGCATGCAGGACACAGCCCTCTCTCTCCCGGTCCACCTCTCTTCCCTCATGTAGGTGGGCACCTGCTTGTGCGTTTGTCACCAACCGCATGTGGGTGACTCAGGACTGAATCCCCATCTTAATAAGAAACCCTGAGCACTGTCAGTTTTCTTTGACTGCTGAGTCTCGCACAACATGAACAACCCCCCAAACAGCGACCATCTCCTGAGCCCCTGTTCATCGCCTTACCTGTGTCACAATGTGTAGGGGAATGCTTGTAAAAGAGGGGAAAGATAAAGGGAAAATTTTCAGTAAGAAGGAGTTTTACCTGGGAATTATGGAAGAAAACCAGTTTGGAGGCCTGAAGCTAAAAGCGCTGTCTGACCACCGACTTTGCACGCGAAGGCTTTGGCTGGTGAGCGTGTTCTGAGCGCCCTCTTCTGGAAGTAGCAGGCAGCACCCGGGGACGTTTTCCTAGCAGGCCCGGCGGGGGCGGCTTTCCCCACTGCCGAGTCAGTCTTGTCCCCACACCAGGACTGTTTTGGAATCGGAAGTGAGCCTGGGGCTGGAGACAGGGTTAGTGCATGAACGCCGCGAAACAAAGACCCATCTGCTTGGTTATTCTCAATTAGGCAATTTTGCAAGAAAATTGAGCAAATTATCAATTTGACACTGCAATTACCAAAAATAACTAAATTCTGTCTTCTCTTCTTCCTACATCAAACCGTTTTAATTTATGAGGAAAAGGAAAGGAGACATTAACAACTTTTAATTACCATGACTCTTCTGATTTGTTTGTTCACTAAGAAGCTGTGAGACATTCAGAGTAAAGGTGCAGAGCGGGTCGAAACCACAGCCTCTCAAGTGGCTTCCCAAACTTGAAGTTCCTCAGTTCCACTCCAGAGTGAACTAACGGCTGACATTGTTTTTCTTTCTTCCTCAACCTAGGCCACTCTGGAGCTTAGATCCAGGGATCCGAGGTCTCCATGAAGGTTTTCTGTAAATGGGGCGTTATTATTATTATTCTCTGCACATTTTAGAAATGCTGCTACCTGGAAAAAGCAACCTTGGCCACAAAATCTCACTGGTTCCTTTTGAGATGTTTGACCCCCAGATGTCCTGAAGAATCTCATCGTATTTAATAACTCAGGATGTGAGATGCACCATGACTCCCAAACACATGGTTTACAGAACTCCTTCATAGAACGTGGACATGTCTCTGATGCCAGACCAACTTTAATGGACAAGGTGTCACTGAATACAATTACTGCACACTCGACACTGCAGCAGTTGGGAAGCTGAGCATTTAATAATCAGCATTGCACATCGTCTTCTCCACACGTAAGGTGGATCCTTCCATTATCCCTGCTTCCAAGGCGGACAGCTGGAGGCCAAGGATGGAGGAGCTTCTCTCCCGGGACTGAGGAAGGCAGGTGTGTCTCACTCTCCCAAGGTCTTCTGCATCTGTACCTGTCTCCTCAGAGCATCCTCTTGTCACAGCACTAGCAAATGAAAGAGGCCATCATTTGTCTGATTCAGAAGCCACCCTTTGAGCCAGGACACCGTCCTGGCTTTCCCTATGGATTTGCTACCCATCTTACCTACCTGTTGACACCACATTCTACCCAGAGTACCTGTAAATGCGAGATAGAAAAGAGCAGCCCACGAAGCCCTAGACGTTGCTGGTGAAACCACAAGCATAAGGAATAAGTGTCTTGGCAGCTTCAAAATTTGTTAAACCAGACAGTTCATTCAATGGGGAAACATCAGTCCAGCTGGTTTCTTTTAATTAAGGAAGCATCGCTGAATTGTTTGTGAGGCTGCTGTACAGGTCTCTACATGCGCAGCTTACAGGCATGAAATTACTTGGAGGTGAAGTTGAATCCCCAGGCATTCCAACATAGATGTCATCTCCACCCCCCCACCCCCCTCCTCTTTAAACAGTGGTACTGACGGCATTCTGGCTTACAGCCTTGTCTAAAGTAGGGCTTTCTGAGGAAGGTCTTTAATTTTCCCTTGTGCTAGTCTGTTCCTGCAGTAATTTGCACTGTCTGTGTTTAAAGGTTTTCTAATTGAACAGGTGCAGGAAACAAAAGCGGTCAGTAACTGTGTTTGTACCGAGTGTCACAGAGCAGCTGTCAGTTATAAACAGTGTGGAATTACAGTCATTCCTCCTAATGCTGTGGCATGTGTGTAAATGACTAGGCGCAAGGGTGATCGTGATCACATCACAGTCATTGTATGTCTGGGTGGGCACAGCAGTGTGCTGGGAGCACTCAGTCCTCATAGCCGTTCTCTGATCGATGCCATCCCCTGTGTTTGTCTCTAGTTTTAGGACTTGAGACTCAGATACTATTTGCCCTTCTGGAGAGTTGGAGACCAATTTCTGAAGATTCTTGAGATTTCCTATCAGAAACCAATTGATACAATTATTTTTCCAGGTGGTAGCTTCAGATAAAATTTCACATGGGGAAAATACAATTTGGGAGTATGGAGACTTCATAAGCAGAAAGAATTGTGTCCCCTGGGACTGTCCCCTGAGGTCATCAGACACATGGTCCTGGTGTTCCAAAGTGCCCATGAACTACAGGTTTGATATCATCTCTGTGAATATTTTGTTCTGATGGATTTCCCATTTTTAAAGCTGAAAAGTCTCAAAAATTATTCTTATTTTACAAAGTTTCTGAGACTCAGCAACAAGGCCTTACAGAGATAAAACTGGGGTCTGAAGTCGTCCTCCTCCCTCCTGATCCTAGTTCACAGAAACACAGAGTTCTGAGCTGGAAGGATCTTGGAGGCTCACAGCACATTTTATAATCAAGGAAGCCTCAGTCCAGAGAGACTAACTAACTAGTTAAAATTATTCAAGGGGTTCTAGTAATACCTAAAATAACAATAAAATTCCCCAAATTTCAAAACAGTTTTTTTTTATTGATACTGTATTGGCACAAGAAGGTTAGTTTTAAGTAGCAACGTTTATACCCAACATGATGGTTAGTTGTTTATGCACATGGGTCCTCCTCCTGGTTTCTGGGAAAAAAAGATATCTTTGGGGCTGGCCCGGTGGCGCACTGGATAGTGCGCCACTTGGGAAGCGCGGCGGCGCTCCCGCCCGAGGGTTCGGATCCCACATACA
>NW_007727554.1:155694-182371 GCF_000696425.1 Galeopterus variegatus
GGAAAAAAAAAAAAAAAAAAAAAAAAAAAAAAGATATCTTTGAAGATGAATCATTGAAAGCCCTAAGAACTGAGTGTAAAGTGTACAGACAGTTTATACTTTAACGTAAAAAGAAGAACTTTAAAAACATTGAAAATCCTTGTGAATTTGGTGCCCTTTCAAGGAGATATAATGTGTCCTGGGTTCAGGTCCCATGTGGGCACCTTTCTGTATGGCAGACCTTCGGTTGGTGATTCAAAAGTTCAGTTTCTTTATCTTAGACTTGAGTTCAAACCTTAAGACGGAGTACAACCAAACTCTGAGATAATAGAAATACTACTTCCAATGCGGGATCAACAGGTGAGCTTTTCGGCCCAGGCAATGATGTCACCTGAATTCCCAGGGAGATTCAGAAACAGTCCCACTGTATCCTTCTCTGGGAGAAACCCAGGAAAATGGCCTTCCTGTACTAATTCCTGTGTTCATTGGGAACTTGGGTGGTTGGTGGGAAGTCAGGGTTTGCACGGGGTAGGTCAGCACTAAACAATGAAGAAAGGGAGCTCAGAAAATGAGAATCTTTCCCCAGCTCTGTCTCTGATGCTCTGGTGAGTGAATCCGTGGAGTTAGATCAACCCCCCTCAGAGGCATGCAGCCAGAACCTGAGGGAGTCCGTGCAGCTGCAGGTGGACAACTGTCCAAAGGCTACATAGACTCAAGCCTCTGCTGGACACAGTGTGTCAATCAGAGGACACTAATTCTCTCTTGGCTTGTTGTGTGTAAGCCCATGGGGTCTTAGAAGAGTCATTGTAAGGAGGGGAGACGTGTGATGGTTAATTTTATGTGTCAATGTGACTGGGATAAGGGATGCCCAGACAGCTGGTAAAACGTTATTTCTTGTGTGTCTGGGAGGGTGTTTCTGGAAGAGACTAGCATTTGAATCAGTAGATAGATTACAGAAGATCCACCCCCACCAAGGTGGGCAGCACCATCCAATTAATTGAGGATCCAAATAGAACAAAAGGTGGAGGAGGGACAAATTCGTTTTCTGTCTTAAGCTGGGAAATCTATCTTCTCCCCCCTTGGACATTGGCACTGCCGGTTCTAAGGCCTTCAGACTCAGACAGGACTTTCGCAAAGTTCTCCCAGGTCTCCAGCATGCAAATGGCAGCTCGTGAGACATCTCGGCCTCCATTATTGTGTGAGCAGCCCCCTTTTAATAAATTCGTATCTATCATATCTATATCTACCCACCCATCTATCTATCTACGCATTTATCTATCTATATATCTGTTTATCATATCTATCTACCTACCCACCTGTCTATCTATCTGTCTACCTACCATCCATCCACCCATCTACCTATCCATCCACCCATCTACCTATCCATCCATCCATCTACCTATCCATCCATCCATCTATCTGTCATATCTGTCTGTCTGTCTACCTAACCATCTGTCTATCCATCCATCTATCCATCTACCTACCTACCCATCTATCTATGTATCTGTCTATCACCTGTCTACCTACCTATCCATCCACCCACCCATCCATCCATCTATCTGTCCATCTACCTATCTCCCCATCTATTTATCCATTCTATTGGTTCTGTTTCTCTGGAGAACCCTACTAACACAGAAGTGACAGGCTCTAGAGGAGACACCGTGCATCTTGTCATTGAGGTACACAGGAATGTAAGAGATTAATTGAAAAACAAAGATTATATAATGATTTGTGTGCCTTGAGTTTGTGGCATGATAAAGTACATTTTCCAGGAAATATGACTTTTATGCAAAAATAAAATCAACACATGTCCAAAAATGTATTTAACTCCTTAATAAAAGAGGGAAGCAATAATATTGAATCAATCAGCAGAAAATGTAAAGAGCAGAGACACTAGGCTTTCAAAATGCTAAGTGAGTTTGCTAATAGGTAAAAACCTGCTTAATGCCTTCTAGGCCAATAAAAAAATAATGTTTGTAGATATACTGTCTACAGAAAGGAAATCAATTTTATCTCAACCAGACAAAGTTCATTTGCATGGCTACAGTCAAAAACTGTATTACTATCAGTTTTCTGCACATTAATGTCTGTCCCTGTTGATCTATAAAACAGCGTGCTCAATAGAAAGCCAGTGAAAAGAGCACGCACAGGACAGGGTGTGACGGAGGACCTCCCACAGCTCTCACTGACAGGACCCACAGCTCCCTGTGCAGCCCACACCCCAGCTGGATGATACTTCCCAACGGGAGCCATTCATGGTATTCATGAAGAGAAAATCTAAACAACCAAATTCCAGAGCCCACCTGTCAAGTGGCAGAGTGGGACCACTTGGAATTCATGCCTGGAATAGCCACACCCAACTGTGGATCTGCAAATTTAAGTGATTTAGTCAATTCTCAGTGAATCAAGTCCTTAGGGAAGAACATCTCAGGCCATGAAAATAAAAGAGAATCAGGCAATGGCTTGGGGATGGTCTATAAAACAGGGAAAGACAAACGTGAGTTTACTTCTTGGGAGAAAGGAGAGATGTCAGGGAGCTTTTTCAGCTGTGTAGACTCCACGGGGCAAACAAAAGCATTAGCAGCGAGGATGTCAAAATTCACCTCTGATAGGAGCTGGCGAGTCCTGGGTATCTCTAAAAGCCCTCAGCCTTGCAAAATTCTCTGAGGAAGCCGAACAGAAATTTTACTCAGTCACCAACTCAGCATTTATATCAGATTTGAATCAGCTGCCCAGGAATTCGTACCCAGAAACCTTAAATCAAGGGAAAGCACTTCCTCTGTGGACTATCCTAAATTCATATGCCTCAAATCTGACTCCGCCATGGATTTCTGGGAATACTGCTGCTGAGAAGATCTTCTTCCTTAGACATCCATCAACCATCAAACATTTAAATAACGAAAAAATATTCTCAGAAATCACCAGCAGCTTGCTCTACAAAATATGCTTTGTCGGACAACCGTCTGGGCAACTCTTTTTTTTTCTGATTAGAAAAATCAAGCATGCTCATTGCAAGAAGAAAAAAAAAGAAAAGAAAGAAATATTTGTTTTGCATGGCTTCTGTCTCTCATGATTCCACAAGTCTAACTAGAAAAATCATTAATAGTTAGGTCTGGGCACCTCTTTAATTCAGTTTTGTTGAAAGAAATGATGTTCCAAATTAGTAATGTTCATCACACCTGAATTGACACTAAAATTTCCATCAAATTAAAATCATTTTGCAAGATTGGAATTGTTTCTGCAATGCCCGAAGCTCCAAAACCATGGCATGACAGTGAATGAGAATCTGGACGTAACATGGACCACCGGCGCTGAAGCTGCTCCCTTAACTGGGGGCTGGGGGTGAGCATTAAATAACCACACTCAAATTCGATTTCAAAGGCCTTCTTCAGGTCGGCTATTATAAGTTGCTCCTTATTCAGGTAGGTCAGTTTAGCTAGTGTTGTGTGGTTTTAGGGCAGCCGAGAGGACAGCAGACGTTGTGGTCACGGAGAAGGGGAGAGGAGAAAGCCCACAGAACAGCCCAGAGCTTCACCAGGCCGGTGTTTCCTTCTGTGGGAAGCACAGAATTAAACTTAGTTCACAAGCCTGATGCACTTCCCAAGTGTCTTTAAAACGAGATTAGCCTAAAGCAATTATGTTAGCGAGAACAACCAGAAAATTCTAAAGAAGCTCCTGCCCGCGCACTGAATGGGACTCCTTGCCAGAGAAAAGTCATCTGGACACATTTCCATGGCATTGAGCAGTGGATAAATTACACACGTAGGCTCAAAGTCCATTGGAAGGCCTTCTCAGGGCGGCAGTTGTCCACAGGTTAGGGTCAGAATTGGCATTTACCAGCATAAATCTCCAGCTGTGCCCAGCTTTCCTTCTTTTTCAGTCCTGAGGGCTCCCTAACTGGAAAGCACCCTCATGCACTTTGCATCTTTGAAGTACAAACTCTCTTGAACAGCATCGAATTGGAAGGGAATTCATAAAATGCAGGTGAGTGTGTTAGTGGATTGCATATGTATTTTGTATGCAAGCAAATCTTTTATCGGTCCATATAAATATACATATATGTATTCATGTATATATATATATCACAAATGCAAAATCTCTTAGTAGAAATGCACATTTTAAAAATGGATTAAAGGGATGCTACATAAAGGATAAATTTCTCAAGGTTGTTACGCTGTTAAAAGAATCATGAACAGACAGGATAAAATGCCTTCCTGTCAAGCATAAATGGATGTATCTCAAATTAGCCAGTGAAAATCATTCCTGCTCGGTGTGAGACCTCATATGGAGCACGGGCTACATTTTCTGTGGGCTGCCTGATTATAACAAGGCTGCAGAAATGAGGGACAGGGAGCTTTCAATCCAAGAAAAAGAAACTAACTCCTTACACCTCTCTAAAACAATGGAAAATTATGTTATCTTGCCCCTGCAAACCTAGAAAGAAAACAAAAGAGTTCAACTTTTTAAAAAATAAATAAGACAAAATAAGGTTAATGTGCACTGGACTTTAAACATGGCAGCTATCTGAAATATTGTAGTTGACAATATTGGATAATCAACTAGGGAAATCTTATTTGCCTCTGACTTTTCACATTCTTAGCTCTTTCCTGGTCATATTCTCCCCCTTGTATTCACTAATTTGAAATGAACTGGTGCCGACATTAATTAAACGTAAGGGAGAAGAAAACTCTAGAATTGTATATTGGTTCATTATTTGCAACTACTTTACTGCAGGTACCTTATACCAACATATGCTTCACATGGTCAGAGAAGGCAGCTTGAGCCCACGGTACAAAGGACAAACTGACCAGAGTTATTGAATCACACATTTGAATAGGAACATAAGGAACACACCAAACTCTGAACCTACGGAGATACATATGAAAAATGTTCAGAAAAATTCTGGTAAAGAACTCCAAAGTAAAGATAAAGAAAAAAACTTAAGCTGAATCACATCTGTAAATTGACCACAAAAACAGAACAAGAAAGAAAAGAGCTAGCACAAAATCTAGTATTATCTAAAACATATGGGTATTTACTAGCAGCTAGAAGAGAGGGAATGATGTGAGACCTTCGAAATGCAAAACTGAACAAAGAAACAAGCAAAATTAGAAGTGAAGGGATAATCTTCAAATCTACTTAGAGAAAAAGAAACGAATGAAAACCTTCAATTCTTTTCTGAAGCATAACTGACTGAAAGAAATTTAGGTTCTGGATAAAAAGGGAACTTTTAGAGAAACGGAAAATATGTTAAACTCTTAAGGAAAGAGATGTGTTCCTGAGACAGGCAGAGTCACCAGAGCGTTTTCTGAACTTTCAGTCTCGTAAAGTCGTGAGAGCAGGTTTTCCTCTCGGTTTAGGAGAAGAGGTAAACGTGATCACAAAGCCATGGCCAATAACCACTCATTTAAGAAAAGAGAAAAGATGGATGGACACCTGGAAGTCCCCTGGACACCATTAAATTTAGTTTACGGACTACTTAAAGGACTTTTATTGAAGAGATTAATGGGGATAACTGAGAAAATGACACACTTTTCTGAAAATTTGCAGTGGAAGCAGAAAAGGATGCCAGGACACTTAATCACTTCAGAGAAACAGGTCCCCGTGTTGGAGGGGCACAAAAGGATAGTCACGTCCCAGCTGGATTGTAAAAGACAGCCACCGCTAACATTACTGTAGGAATTTTACCAAAAGTGCACCCCAAAAAAGCATTTTTAACAATATTTTTACACTTAGAAGAAAATGCTACCTATGACTACCCACCACAATTAATTCTCCCAAAAGTCATTTTAAGAGGTTTAGGAGCAGGTAACTCACAACACACAGCCAAGCCTCACGTCCCAAAAGTCCTCTCCTGGTTTGGTGCTGCCCACCTGGAATGACACCATTAAAGATGCATTTTCATGAGTTTCTGTCTTTTCTCAATCTTTTCAAATGTAAATCTTACTGAGAGAAGCAATAAATTAGAATAATGTGTCTTCTTATAGAGATCACATTCCACAAAGATTAGGCAAGTGCCTGACCAGAGCCCTGGTGACTTTAAGGCTGATGGACTGAAGTGTAGGAAGAGCAGGCCCCTGGAGAGGAGTTAAGACAGCACATTCCTCATTTCAGGGCCTCCGTGAGGCCTCACACCATCACAAACTGCAGTCGTTAGGAGTGCCATGCAGCCTAGGGTGGGTGTCACCCGGACTTCAAGAGGTGGAGTCAGCAGCGTTTCTGCTCATAGCCCATCCTTTCTCCAGTAACTGCGTCCTTCCCTGCCCTCTCCTCCCCCAGGTTAGTCACACATTCACTCTCCAGGATGTTGGTCTAGCTAGAGGGTGCAGGTGGCCCCTAGCCAGGCAGAGCTGGGCTGCCCCATGCCTGCCCCCTGCCCCCACTCTCCTTCTCAGCAAAAACGGCCACATCTGGATTCATCCTTTACCCAAGAACCCCAGGTCCTGGGATCTGGTGCACAGCGTTGATATACTTTATCAACATACACCATGAGTTGAGTTTAAAATATTTTTTTAATTGCTATACTGATGATGTCATTTTCCTACTTGAACTGCCCCCGCCCCAAGTTTGTCCTCTAGACACTGAAGAAAAGACACCCTCTGGAGTGGCCCTGAAGCCCTTTGCTGCTGAGCCCTGTCCCCAACGCTGCTGTCCTGCCCCTGCCCTGAGCCTCTGAGCAGGCGCCCTGCTCTGCGCATCCCTGTCGCAGAGCGTGACTGGGGCAGAGGAAGCAGGACGCCACACTCCTGATAGAAGTGGAAACTGAGGCACCATCCTTCAGGGGCATTTTGGCAACTTTCTAAAGGCGCATTTGCTTTTCACAATTAATTGCCTTTTAGGAGTGTATCTTAAGAGAAAGCAAATCATACAGAGAAAAAACCATTTGGGCAAGGATGTTTTTTTGCAGCAATAACAAGGGAGAAAAGGAAGGAGGGAGGGAGGAGAAAAGGAAAAAAGGAAGAAAGACAGAAATAGAGTGACAGACAGACAGAGACAGAGACAGAGACATAGAGAGAGCCCAGCTCGTTTTCCATGTTTCCTCCTGGGAGAATCCAGCAGGATAATAAAATCCTCATCACACTCTCCTACGGAGGCGCCCAAATTTCAAGAGGAAGTATCCCAAACTAAAATGTTATAAACAGTCAGATTAAAATAATACACGTTCATTTCTGCCTCCTCTTTTGCAGGGTCCACAGAATGAGAAAGGTTGGTGCATTCAACAAATAGAGACTGCGAGAGGACTGTGTGCTGGGCACTGCCAGTTGCCAAGGGGCTGTAGAGATGACTTGGGGGGGGGGCTACAGAGATGACCTGGGGGAGGAGGGCTGCAGAGATGCCCAGGAGGGCTGCAAAGATGAACTGGGGCTGATTTTCTGGAGCTCACTGGGTTTGCATCCTGGTGTGTAGGTCAGCACCTAAGGCACCACATACACTCCCCAAGGACCAACTTGAGTACAGTCCTCTTGTGGCCCCATATGTCAGGGTCCTCCAGGGCTGCCTGGCTGGCTATTCCCCACCTGGTCCCTCTGTCCACAGTTACCTCCTTGTCCCCGACGCTCCTCACCGCCTGCTTCTCTGCCGACCTCCTACTGTTTCATTCCCAAGAAAGAGCCTGTGCACCATTGCCCAGCAGGGCTACAATATTCAGAATGGAGATTGTAGTGATCCATCTTCTGAGCACAGAATCCCAGGGAGTCAGGAAAATTACCTCCCAAAAGAAACAGGGAGCTGGTCACAGCAGAGCTGCCCTGACTGCAGATGGCTGGGGTGCTCAGTCACTGGGACACAACCTGGCACTGGCTGATCAAGGACTTGCCCTGCACACTGGGTGTGACCACAGCTTGTCAGGGAAAAGTAGCAGTGACCACTCAAGTGTCTCTCCTTGGGGTCGAGCTGTTGGGAAACCTCACCCCACTCACCACTCAGCTGAGACCATCTGCTCACCTGGATTCGGTAGAAGAAATATTGCTTCATCTATATCCCTGCAGTAGAGTTGGCAGGAAAATAGGGCAAAAACCAGAGATTCATAGAAATGGAGTTCAAGGACTCTTGACTGTACCTTCTGGATCATGCATACTTGTGGTGAATAAAACAGGGTTTATTAAAACAAATCTCCCTCTGTGCTTTAGTTGTATATACTTGTGTTTAGTTACCGGCAATGCATGCATGTTTGTAGAAAGGACTGTTGGCTCTGGGGACAGGCTGGCCAGGTCCAAATCCCAGCTCCACCACTAGCTCTGTGATCTCAGACAAGTTGCCCCTCAGTTTCCTGAAAAATGAGATAATCGTAGTATCTATCTGAAAGGGCCATGTGAGAATTAAATGAGTTTATAAATGAGAGGACCTGGAAACAGTCTCTGCTCATAGTGAACAGAGGTGACACAGAGGAGACCAAGATGTCCCCAGCTGAGCAAAGACACACCCACTGGAAGTACGAAGCCACATTTATTAACATTCAGCACTGGCAGCCAAAGATCAGATTCCTTAGCATGAGAAATTTGAACTCTGGTCAACGACTGCTGTATGGGTTGAGTAAATCTTCAGGATCTATCGTTAATAGGAGTTGTTAATTTATTGTTAATGAAGGACTTCAAAAGGGTGTGGACTCAGCCACAATCTCTCCTCCCAAGGCCGTTGGTCAATGCAGCCCATGGAAAGAAAGTCAGTTGTGAAACGTCAGACAAATACTCAGGGTGTTTGTACACTTCTCCCAGAAATCCTCGATGTTTTGCATTTCGGCTAATAACTTGTTAACGCGGACTACGCCAGGTGTTTCATAACTATTCTGCTGCCCTCCTGCCCATCCACATCCATCCCTATGTGACACATTTTTCATACTTGAGTCTTTTTGTTCCACAGTGTGTTTGGTTTCTATCCCCATGCCGAGAAGAGAAGTGCATATTAACACGGATTTGCTTGGTGTCACTGACACCAAGTCTGTCTCCGCCCCTTGAATATTTACTTTTGATAGTGAGATTTCAGTCTGTTACTCCTTCTTCACCTCTGTTCAACAAAATATTCAATGTTGCTTGGAGCAAAGGTTGCTCACAGGTGTTCAGAAGGCTGCAAAAGCCGATGAAGTGCCATCCCTGCCTCAGACAGGTCACAGTCCAGAAGTTGCAATGACAGCATAGAAAAGGGTCAACTCCATGCAGCTTTTAAAATGGGTTGGACTCCCTGTTCTATTGCTTGCTCACCTGAGCAAACTATTTCCATGAGCATCAGTGTCTCCATCTGTGACATGGAAGGAAAAACAGTAATCTTGGCAAAACCATGACAATTGTAGACAATATGTGTACCTAAGCTTACCTCAATGGAGGGTATTATAATTTATCCCATTTGAGAGCTGAGGGTCACCCTGTCCTGTGAGATTCAAATAAAATTAGCTGGCATCCCCCATCCTGTGTAAGGAAGACCCAGCGTTCCTCGCAATGTCTCTTGGAAATTGAATTTTGTCTGCAGGGTGGACTTCCTCTAAATTTGTTCTCACCTATTTCTCTTCCTTCTTCCCAGTCTCCATTAACCTGAATACGGAAGTCAGCTTTGTTTTACAGGATTCCCCTAAATGTTCTCATACCACGTATTGAGCACAGAAGATTGGACAAGTGATTAAATTGTAGCAGAGCATCACAAAGAGGAAATGAAACGTCCCTGATCCTCCAAGGGCTTCAGCCCATCCCGTCCTGGAAAAGGTTACAGGTGACCTCTCCTCCTCAAGCTACCTTGCTGCTGTGCCACTACTTTCTGTCCCTTGCTGCCTTCTCCTCACTGAGGGCGTATCTGTCCATTTTTATGAAACAGTTTAATCTTCTCTTGGGATCACATTTTTCCCTCCTAGCCATGCTCTAGGGGCTATCTTTCTAGCACCAAAGCAGAGACCCAAGGAGATTTTCTAAACTAAGACTGTTCTCATCCCCAGAAGCTAACTCTGCTTCCCAGTTTTTAAGCTCACTTCTTAGCCCTGCTAAACTATTATTAACACAGGAAAGAACATGATAAATACCATTGGCTGAGAGAAGAATATTCTCCAGGTGGTCACAGGATGGGAGATGGGGTAACAGAATCTGGGGCAGTTTGGAGGAATACGTGGTATTTGAGTTGTTCTTTGAAGAATATGTGCAAATTGAATAGGCAGATCTTGGCAATGATATTTCCAGCAGAGGGAGCAAAGTGACAAAGGACACGGTGTCAGAAAAACATGAACTAACGTAAAGAAGGAAAAATAACCTGATGTGAATGAAGTGTGAGGTGTCGTGAGTGAGAAATGACAGCAAAAATAATGAGAGACACCTATGGAGAAGAACAACTGGGTCACACATGAGAGGGGTCGGAACATCATTATGAGCAATTTAAACTATTCTGTGGGTAGTGCAAGGTTTTTAAACTCTGAAGTGAAGTTAGCCAAGGAGGTTAATATGCACAAGAGAGGGCTGGCATAGACAACCTGTCAGGTTCCATCCCACTTCAGATCCTTGGTCCTGAGGGCGGCCCCGCAGATGCAGAGGGCAGCTCTGTAGCGTTATAGAGGGCGGGTGGCAGGAGGTTGAGGCTGGATCAGGGAGGACCCTCAGGTGACCACATCCAGAGATGACGTGGGATCATAAGATCCTGAACTAAGAAGAACGTGGTGTGAATATGAAGGAAAAAGAGATTCTAGGGCATTTTGAATTGAGGATTTATAGAAATGAGAAACTGACTAGAAGTGATAAGTGGGGAGGAGAAAAAAGAAAAAATGTGATTCCAAGGTTTAGAACCATATTTCCTAAGTTATGGTCTTATAACTTCATGTGTCAATAGTATCTAAGAGTCATTAAAAGTTATAATAATCTCTCAAATCCCACTGCAAGTCATCGGCATATCCATGTTGTGAATTTAGGGAAAGGAAATAGAAGAGATCAGTTCAATTTTCAGACATGCAAATTTGAATTGCCTGAATGACACCAAGACATCCAGCAGTTGATTTTTTTTTTTTTTTTGGGGGGGGGGTTCTTTTCCCCTGATATGTGATATTTATTCTAGCATCATTTATTATCCTTTCTCTAATGTAATGCCTTTGAACCCTTATTCAAAAGTCAACTATGGGCCGGCCTGTGGCTCACTCGGTAGAGTGCGGTGCTGATAACACCAAGGCCGCGGGTTCGGATCCTATATAGGGATGGCCTGTTAGCTCACTGGCTGAGCGTGGTGCTGACAACACCAAGCCAAGGGTTGAGATCCCCTTACCGGTCATCTTTTTAAAAATAAATAAATAAATAAATAAATAAATAAATAAATAAATAAATAAATAAATAAATAAATAAATAAATAAATAAATAAATAAATAAATAAATAAATAAATAAATAAATAAATAAATAAATAAATAAATAAATAAATAAATAAATAAATAAATAAATAAATAAATAAATAAATAAATAAATAAATAAATAAATAAATAAATAAATAAATAAATAAATAAATAAATAAATAAATAAATAAATAAATAAATAAATAAATAAATAAATAAATAAATAAATAAATAAATAAATAAATAAATAAATAAATAAATAAATAAATAAATAAATAAATAAATAAATAAATAAATAAATAAATAAATAAATAAATAAATAAATAAATAAATAAATAAATAAATAAATAAATAAATAAATAAATAAATAAATAAATAAATAAATAAATAAATAAATAAATAAATAAATAAAACAAAAGTCAACTGCATAAATGTGCATAAAAATCAACTAGACTCTGGTGGGTTTCACTGATCCATTTTCTAACATTATACCAATACCACCCTGTCTTGATAGTTAATGCAAGTCCTACAACCTTACTATTCTTTTCTAGAGTTGTCTTAGCTCGTCTAGGTCCTTTGAATTTCCAGACAAATTTTAGAATCAGCTTGTCAATTTCTACCAAATAAAAAAAGTTCTTTTGGATTGGTCTATATTAAATCTACAGATCAATGAGGGTAAAATTGACATTTTTTTTAAACAACAGATTATACACATTTGTAGGGTACAGAGTTGACGATCAGTATTTATGTACAATATGTGATGATCAAGTCAGGATAGTTGGCGTATTTACTGTAACAGAATGTGCTCATTCTTTGTGTCTATTACCAGTTTCTCCTTAACCCTCTTCCTCTCCCCCTTCCCTCTCTCTAATAACCACAGTTCTGTTCTCTCCTTCTGAATTTTCAAAGTATCTTTCTTTCTTTCTTCCCTA
This sequence comes from Galeopterus variegatus, assembly GCF_000696425.1. Classification (NCBI taxonomy): domain Eukaryota; kingdom Metazoa; phylum Chordata; class Mammalia; order Dermoptera; family Cynocephalidae; genus Galeopterus; species Galeopterus variegatus. The sequence continues at coordinate 167,891 of NW_007727554.1, forward strand.
TCTATCTTTCTTTTTTAGCTCCCACATATGAGTGAAGACATGCTGGGTTTTTGTTTTTTTTTTCTGTGCCTGGCTTATTTCACTTTACATAATTTTCTCCAAGTTTATCCATGTTGCTGAGAATGGCAGAATTTCATTCTTATGGCTGAGTAGTATACTATATTTTCCTTACACGGTCATCCATCAGTGGACATTTAGGTCAGTTCTATAGCCTGGCTATTGTAAATAGCACTGCATCTTAACAGTATTGAGCCTCCATTTATTTAGTTATTTAATTTCTCTCAACAATGTTTCATAGTTTTCAGTGTACAGGTCCATCTTTTGTCATATTTATCCTTAAGTATTCTATATTTTGATATGTTGCAAATGATACTGCTTTTTAAGTTTCGATTTCCAATTATTCCTTGCAAGTATACTGAAAGACAATTATTTTCTGCATATCAATCTTGTTTGCTACAAACTTGCCAAACTCACTTATTAGTGAGTAACTTATCATTATTAATTTTGGTAGCTTTTTGTGGATTCCAAGGGATTTTCCACATAGATGATTATGTCATCTGCAGATACAAATAGTTTTCATTCTTCTTTCCCAATAAGGATGCATTTTATATATTTTATCTTTCCTTGTTGCACTGGCTAGACTTTAAAGCAGTGTTGAAGAGAACTGAGAAAATAAGACGTCCCTAACTTGTTTCTAATCATGGTCGGGGGCAGTGAGGGGCTGAGCAGCATTCGGCCTCCACCACTAAGTATAATGTCAGGTGTATGATTTTTGTAGAGGGACTTTAATGGGTTGAGGAAGTTTCCTTTTCCTTCTTTGCTTGGAGTTTCTATCAAGATTGAATGTTGGGTTTTGTCAAATGATTTTTCTGTGTTTATTGAAATAGTCATTTGAGATATTCAAATTGAAATAATTTGGGCTGTTTTATTTTTCCTTTCTAGTTTGTTAATGTAGGAATTGTATTTCTTGATTTTCAAATGTTAAATTAACCTTTAATTCTTAGGGAAAGCCCTCTTGGTCATGATCTTACTTTATATATTGTTGGATTTCATTTGTTACCATTTTGTTTAGAATTTTTGTATCTATATTCATGAGGATATTGGTGTGTAGTTTGGGTTTCAGGGTAATGACCGTCTTGTGAAATGACTGGGAAGTAATGTATTCAGTACCGTTTTCCGAAAGACTATATGTGGCATTGATATTGTTTTACCCCAACGTTCTTGGTAGAATTCACGAGTAAAGCCATCTGGGCCTGAAGTTCTCTTTGTGCAAACGTTTTAACTACAAACTTAACTTTTCAATGGATTTAGTGCTATTTAACTGCATTCCACAAATTTTGGTGCACTGTTTTCATTTTCACTAAATTCAAAATACTTTCTAATTTCCCTTTTGATTTCTTCTCTGAACCATAGACTATTTAGATGTGAGTTAGTTTTCACATATTGGGGAATTTTCCAAATTTCTTAACATTGTCAATTTCTAATTCAATTCCTTTGTGGTGAAAGAACATACTTTCTATGACTTGAATTCTTACACCCTTTGTGAGACTTGTGCTATGGTCCAGAATATGGTTTACTGTGTAATTTTTTTGTATGCACTTGAGAAGAATATATATTCTGCTGTTGTTGGGGTGGGGTACACTACAAATGTGAATCATTTCAACTTGGTTGAAGGTGTTGGTAAGTCTTCTATATCCCTACTGATTTTTGTCTCAGTTCTGTCAACTGAGAGAAGATGTTGGAATGTCTGATATAACTGTAGATTTGTCTATTTCTCATTGCTATTTTTGCTTCATGTATTTTGAAGCTTTGTTATTAGGTGTATAAACATTTAACGTTATCGTATCTTTTGATGAATGACTCCTCTGTCATTAGAAAACATTTCTCTTCATCCCTGATAATATTCTTTGCTCTAAAATGTACTTTGTCTGACAGACTAGCTACAGCAGCATTCTTTTGATTAGTCATGATGTGTGTGCAGGAAAAAGTTAAATCAGCAGGCCTGGGCTGCCCAAACCCTGCACATTCCCCAGAAGGGCCTGTCTCAGGACTGGCCCTCAGCCAGCTCCTGGGAAAGGAGCTCTCAGTCCTCAGAATGATCTGTGTGCCTGAGGCCTTGGGTCATGCTGTGCTGGGTTGACCAGAAAGTTGATGCTAGCATTGTGATTTATGATAAATGCCTATTTTTGCTCTGGGGTCTATGATCTGAGCATCTGTGGTCAATCACGCAGACACTACTTGCTCTAGTGACTGACCTCCGGTGAAAACCCTGGACACCAAGGCTCAGGTGAGCTGTCCCAGTGACCAACACTTTGCACAGGTTTTCACACATCGTTGCTGGAAGAATTAAGCATGCCGGGGCCGGCCCGGTGGCGCACTGCTACAGTGCGCCGCTTGGGAAGCGCGGCGGCGCTCCCGCTGAGGGTTCGGATCCCACATACAGACCGGCTGCGCACTGGCTGAGCGAGGAGTGGGGGCAACACCAAGGGTTGCGATCCCGTTGCCGGTCATGAAAAAAGACAAAAAGACAAAAAAAAAAAAAGAATTAAGCATGCCCATGCAACCCCACAGAGGGAGGACATCTGGATGCTTTGCCAGGTTTCTCCTGGGCTCCACCCTGTGTTCTGCTGCCTTTGATGGCTGTGATTCATAGGCTTTCCCTTTGATCAACCGTAACTGTGAAGATGTCAGCCTCCCTGAGTCCTGTGAGTCCTTCTAGTGACACATCGAGCTGAGGGTGGGCTTGGAACTTCTCCAACACATCTTTTTACACACTGTTACTTGTAACCTGTGTCCTTACCTTTAAGGTAATGTTTTGTTTTTAAGCAGTATACAGCCGGATCCTGTGTTTTATCAAATCTGACAATCTGTCATTTCATTGGAAGGTTTAGATTGTTTACATTTAGTGTGATTGTTAATGTGGCAGATTTAAGTATATTATCTTGCCATTTCTTTTTTGTTTTCCCCATGTGTTCATTGTTCCTTTTTCTGCCCATTCTGCCTCCTTTAGATTTATTAATTTTATACCTAATTTTGTTTTATCTTCTTGGTTTATTTATTAGCTATAAATCTTTGTGTTATTGCATTGTTTGTTTTAGGGTTCATTGCATACACCTTTAACTAGTTATAATCAACCTTCAAGTGACATTATAAAATTTTTCATGTAGTAAAATATCTTACAATACTTCAATTTCTCCCATTCCAACCTTTGTACTATTGTTACTACATTTTATTTCTGCGTATGTTATAAATCCCAAAATATGTTGCTGTTGTTTTTGCTTTAAACTGTCAATTATCTTTCAAAAAGATTTAAAGAATGAAAAAACTATTTTGTATTTACCCATATAATTAATGGTGATCTTTATTCTCTTCCATTTAGTATAATTTTTTATCCTAATGAAAAACTTCCTTTAACATTTCTTGAAGTATGGGAATGTCAGTGATAAATTCTTTGAGATTTCTGCTCCTGTGCTTAGGGAATGTTGAGCTTTTTGGACCTGTGGATTTATACTTTTCATCAAGTTTGGAATGTCTTCAGCTATTATTTTTAAGATTTTTTTCATCCTCTCTCTCTCTCTCTCCTCTCCTTTAGGGATAACAATTACATAAATATTCATCCACCTGATCTTACCCTAGAACTCACTAATACTGTGTTTGTATTATTCAGGGGATTTTTTCCTCAAATGCTTTATTTTGTATAGTTTCTATTGCTATGAATTCAAGTTCACTAATCTTTACTTCTGCAATGTCTAACCTGCAGTTAATTCCATCCCATAATTTTTCATCTCAAATATTGTAGTTTTTATTTCTTGAAGTTAAATTTGAGTCTTTTTATATCCTCTTAGACTCTACTTAATCTGTTCATTGTTTTCTCTAGCTTTTTGAACACATGGATACTATTATAATAACTGTCATAATGTTCCTCTGTGATGGTTCAGTCATCTGGGTCATTTCTGGGTCAGTTTTCATTGTTTGAGTTTTCTTGTCATTATGAGTTGTATTTTCCTGGATTTTTTTTTTTTTGTTTGCATGTGGTGATTTTTTTTAAATATGTCAGATATTGACATCTTTATTTTTTGCCTTGTTGGGTACTGGATATTTTTGTATTGTAGTAAATATTCTGAGATTTTTTCTGAGATGTAGTTAAGTTATCCAGAAATATTTAACTCTTTCATATCTTACTTTTGTACTTTGCAAGGGAGGACCAGAGAAGCATGACATGTAGGGTCACTTTTGTGTCACAACCTAACAGAAAATTCTTGAGTTTTTTAATGAATTATGACACTTTCTGTGCTGTCTGGTGGAACAGGCACCATGACTAGCCCTGTGTGACCTCTCATCCTGTTAGGTGGTGCTCTCCCTGGCTTCAGGAAGTTTCCCTGCATGCATGTACCATCCAGTACTCAGCTGAACACTCAAGGGGCCCTCCTGAGGCCACCAGAGCTCCTTCTCTGTGCAGCTGTCTCTGCTCCAGGACTCTGCCCTGTGAATTCTCACCGCCTTGGTCTCCCCAGACTCTAAATGCTGTCACTTCATCTAAGGGAGATGCTGGACTCTGTCTAGCTTGTCTCTGCCTGCACCAAAGCCTGGAAATCCTCTTGAGGCAGTAAGTGGGACTAATCACAGCACTCAACACATCGCTCTGCTTTCAGAAATTGCTGTCCTGCCTGATTTCCAGGGCAATTGAATACCACTGACTAATACATTTTATCTCTTTATTCAGTTATTTCTGGTAAAATGGTAAATCCACTCCTTGTTCCTCCATTTTGGCCTGAAGCACCCAGTGTGATTCTTTTTTAGTTTGTTTTTTGTGTTTTAAATTTTTTTTTTTAGAACAGATTTAGATTCACAGAAAAATTGAATGGAAGGCACAGAGATTTCTGTACATCCCCTGCCCCCACACATGCACAGCCTCCCTGTCAGCATGCCCACCAGAGAGGTGCGTTTGTTACAATGAACCTATATTGACAAGTCATTATCACCCAAAGTCCATCAGGGTTCCCTCTCAGAGCTGGACATCCTGTGGGTTTGGACAAATGTATATTGACTTGAATCCACAATTACAGCATCATACAGGAAGTTTCACTGCCCTAAAAACCCTCTGCAGCACACCTGTTCATCCCTCCCTCAACCTGTGTCAACCCCTGACCTTTCTACTATCTCCACAGTTTTGCCTTTTCCAGAATGTCATATAAATGGAATCATACAGTGTGCAGCCTTTCCAGACCGGCATCTCTTGGTGATATGCATTTAAGTTTCCTCTGTGTCTTTCCATGGCTTGACAGCTCATTTCCTTTTACGATGGATCATATTCCATTGTCCAGATGGACCACAGTTTATTTATCCGCCACCTACTGAAGGACGTCTTGTTGTTTCCAAGTTTTGGCAATTATGAACAAAGCTGCTATAAACACCTGCGTGCAGGTTTTTGTGTGGACACTAGTTTTTAGCTCCTTTGGGTAAATACCAAAGATCACTATTGCTGAATCATATGTTGAATGTATATAATTTTAAAAGACAATGTGATCATTTTTGGGTTTTTAATAGTAATATCAAATTTTATATATATATTTTTTATCGTTATACAATGTAGTTGATTTTCGTGGCCCTTTACCAATTCCTCCTTTCCCCCCTCCTCCTTTCTCACCCCCATCAACATCATACCTATTCTGTTAACAAGTTCAAGGAACTATTGTGATTGTTATGTCTTTTTTTCTATTTATTTGTTTATTTTTTTATTTTTATTAGCCCCTACATGTAAGTGAGGACATGTGGTATTTCTCTTTCTGTGCCTGGCTTATTTCACTTAACATATTTCTCTCTAAGTTCGCAATGTGATCATTTTTGAAACACAGATTATAACTTATTCACTTCCCAACCCACTTGAAGAACTTTTGACAGCATCTCGTTGCTCCTGAGATAGAGAATGAAGTGTCTAACATGACTTTGAGCCCCTGCTTACCTCTCCTGATCCTCATCTCACGTCACGTTCCGCTGACTTTCTTCCTTAACTGGGCTGTGCCTCCTCCTGCAAGAAGAGTTGTGCATGTGCTCCCCTCTGTTTAGACTAGTGCACACTCACACTCCACACCCTCAACTGCTAACCCTACTTTTTATTTAGGCCTCAACTGGACTATCCCTTCCAGAATGCATCTTTTTCTTACCCTTCATCCCAGGACAGACCAGGTTCTTTCATAGCATGAAGTTATAGAACTTGTTCCCTCTTTTTTGGTGCACTTTCCCCAATTTGTGATTAGAAACTCATTAGACAGCAAGTACATGACAGTAGGGCCATGTGCATTCTGACCAACCATGGTACTTTCAGTGCCTAGGAATGTGCTTAGGAAGTATTTGCTGAATGAATGAATTGCTTTTTGGTTCCAACCAAAGCTAGAAACTTGAGTTTGGAAGAATGAAAGTAGATAACATCTCCAAAGTTGACCATATAGTGTGAGAAAAGACAAGAAAAAGACAGGAGAGAAAGGCTGAATATTGGCACAGGAGAAACAGGTAGGAGTTCGAGAAACTTGGTATTTTCGACATTTACATTTATTTCCTGCCTCTGCTTCTATCCCTGTGTAGTCTAGCTCCTGGGATCTCTGCACTGCCACATTTCTGTTTACTGACATAAAGAGAGGTGGTGCATGTTAGTGCTTTGTCAATCAGTGCATTCTCTCAAACTTGTGAGAAAATGCAGAGGAAATAAACCAGAGGTGAATCTCAGTAGAAGAAAATTCCAAAAAATGAGAATATACATGGGGAAAAAAAGTCAATGTTTGAAGACAACATTCCAACATGTTTATGTCTCTGTGTGGATGAAAAGCATAGCCATAACCTAACATTTCATCAGGATTCTCCATACTTTTTCCTTGTTATATTGCTCTGTGTGTGAGTGTTAGTTCAACAGATATACACAACACAGAAGTCTACTTTTAGAACAAGGCCGTTGTAGGGAAGGAAAAAGTAATTTTTACTTCCACCCATCTCAGGTTCATTGGCTGTAGTTCCTATGACAAGAAACAGATGAACAAGAGGAAAACAGACAGAAGTTTATTACAGAACAGGCACACCTCATATGTACATGGGGGACAGGAAATCAAAGAGGTAGCCTAGAGCTCTGGCTTATATTGCATCTTCAGCAAAGAATGGCACATTTTTAGAGAAATGACAAGACTAAGGAAAGGACTTTGGCTCACTCTGGGTGGCAGCCTGGGGGAAGACGAGTAAACGGGGACTTGCTGTGTAGCTTCCTCTGGTGCTGTCTCCTGGCCGATAGGGGTCTGAAGTCATTCTGTTCTCTACTCTTCTTACTGCAGATCTCTCTAAAGGCATCAGACACATCAAAATCCCCGTTTGTGGGAATATACTGAGCAGAAGTAGAATCACAGGATTTGGCCTCTGAGAGCCCCTGAGCCCCAGGAAGGACAGAGAGAACTGCCCTGAGTGAATGCAGACCAAGGAGCACTCGGCATCTTGAGAGCTCCCTTCAGTGGATCACTGTAAAAACTCGAGTTCTTTCCACAGAAGTGTCTGTGTTTCTTTTGTGAAAGAAAATGAGCCTTTAGCTAAAATTCAGACTTTACAGTGCAAGAAAAACAACGTCTAGAGCTTTATCCAGAAGCAACACAGGCCTAGGCAGCCCAGTGGTGTCTTATGGGAACCGACCCATGAGATCCAGCATGTGGCACCAGAGCCACCATTGATAACGTGTGTTTACATGCTAATGGGCATCAGGCTCATTTAGAATAAATTTGCATCCATCAAAGTCAAAGGGAGCAGAATGTTTTGCGTGTGTAAATGACCTCTGGGATACAGGGGACGGAACTGCATTCCCCAGTCAACTTCCCAGGCCTCGTGCAAGGAAGACTAGGACCCCAGGAAAGAGTTGAGCTGGAGGTCATGTGTTCTTGGAACGCCTGGAGTGGTCTTGTGGCTGATCCAGGACTCACTCTTGCAAGTAGCATTGGGGGGTAGGAGGAGGGAGTCATGAGGGAGAGTCTTCTTCTGAAGAAGGATGCGTGTTCCCTGGTGGCCCCGGGGGGATCCCAGCTCTCCCGTTCTCACGTGGAGCAAGTCCCTTCTGTTCTCTGAGTCTCAGTTTCCTCATCTGTAGGGGGAAGCTTTGGTCAGATGAGCTTTAAAGTCACTGCAGTGGCTGAGTGCTGTGACACATGGACACAGTGTCAGTGGAATTGGCCATTCCATTTAGTAAGTTATGGAGATAACCAGCCTCCTCTCTGTAACAGCCAGGGTCCACCAGGGAAGCGCTGTCACATGCAAAGGGGACATTAAAAGGAGCCTCTGAGGGGCTTCTTTAGAGGCAGGTGGGCAGGACTGAAGGGAGGTGAGAGAGGCACCCACCCTGGCAGGGTGGTATGACGGGGGCGGGCAGCTAACAAGGGAAAGTGCGGCGGGAGGGAGGGGAGGTGGGGAGGGCTCCTGCCTCCTCCATCCTCCACCCTTGCCAGTGACCGGCCCAGCTACAGCCCTGGGCAAGGGCCCCTGTCAGCCCCAGGGCCAGAGAGATCACAGGGGCACCCCGAGAAGTCGCACCCCCAGCACCAACGCAGAGTTCGTTCACTGTAAGAACTCTGATGGAAATACGTAAGAACACACTCAACGCGCCTGCACGTCCTCAACCAGAACCTGAGCCTGGCTTCATGTTTTCCAGTGCTCAGGGCTGTGGTTGGGGATCACTGTGGGGTGGGGGAGGTCTGGGGTCCCCTCCTCTGTAGCTGTTGCTGTTCATGTTGTCAAAGCATCACCGCCTCTTCCTGTCATCCACCCCTCACTCCTTAAATACCAGAGCAACTGTTGTATTATAAGTGGGGATGAATGTCTCGGGCTTTATGGAGGAGCCGGAGCTCTCTCATGAGGACTGACAGGAGCCTGAGTGACAGGGACTGCAAAGTGTTATCTGCAATGGGCAGAATTGTGTCCCCCCAAATTCACGTGTGATAGTCCTAGCACCCGGGACCTCAGCATGTGACTGTGCTGGGAAATGGTCCTTTACAGAGAAGTAGTTACGTCAAAATGAGGTCAGAAGGGTGGGTCCTATCCAGTGTGACAGGTGGGAAAAGAGAAGAGGACACAGACACACACAGAGGGAAGGTCATGTGAGGACACAGGGAGAAGGTGGCATCTGCAAGCCAAGGAGCGAAGCCTCGGGGAACGCCAGCCCTGCCACACCCCAGCCTTGACTTCAGCGGCAGGACCGTGAGGACTCGGTGTCCCTGCTGAAGCCCCGCGGCTGTGGCACTTCTTGCGGCATCCCGAGCACCTCCAGGGCTCAGAAGTTCCACCTGCTGTTATTCATGCCCCTGGTTGCTTTAGGGACCCCTGGATGACCGGGACGTGACTCACGTCAGACGGGAAGCTGGTGCTCTGAGCAGACACGGAGGGGAACGATGACCAGCGGAAGGACCCTGACCCCTGCGGGGTGGACCACGGTGTTCCCGGCGCACACGCAGCAGTTCCCTTCGGGCCCGTCCTCCTGTCAGTGTCAGTGCGCGACGCATTTTCGTTACACTCCCTTTCCAGGTGCGGTGCGTGATTTCCACACTTCGGCCACCCCGCCTGCCCCACAGTCGCACCCCAACAGCAAACCCTTCCTCACCTTCCAGGTGAGCCACCTCCACTCCCACGGTCCCCAGCAACGGCTCTCGGGGGTGGCCTTCACATTTCGGTCTACACGTTTTTATGTATTCATTGCTGAATTACTTTGTTTAGGACACATTGTCCCCACTTGAATCTAAGCCCCCTTAAAGCAGGGACCACGTCTCACTGCTCAGGCACATGCCCAGACCTCGAACTCAATGCCTGCCTCACAGCAGACACATTACTGGTCACATTTGTTAAATAAATATAAGAAAGATAAATTTTAAAAAGCAGGTGGTCTGATATTTCAAATACTTAAGTTTTAAGTCTGTCATTGCCAGTACTTCAGCTAAATAAGTAAAGAAGACACTTGATGGGCTACAGATTTCACAGGCCGCAGATTCGCTGATTTCCCCGCGGACATTAGCATGAACCAGGCTCTCTTCACATGTCCCCGAGGCGGGCTGTGGTTTGGGCTTCTGAAAGTGTCTGCCTTTTGCCTCCTCCACACAGTGGTTCGGAGCTCAGGCTTCGTCTTCATGCCCACAGTTAGTAAAACTCACATTCCAGAAGAAAGCTAAATTGCTCACTTGTGTCCAGTCAGCACTTGGGACCGATATCGTCGCTGGGAGAAAGCAGAGCTACATTTCGTCATTTTCGTCTCGGCTGCTGTCTGCAGAATGGCCTTCAACCTTCGGGACTCTGCCTCGGTGTCTTATTTAAAAACAGAATTTTTTTAAAAAGTCATCTTTCTCAACTAGACATATGAAAATCCGATGCCATTTTAACATTGAAATCTTGGAGGAAAATAGAGAAAAATATTATATAGAGAAATTTATTTTTTATATAGGTCTGAGTTTTCATTTGGTTCTAAGACTCAAATCTATTTAACTCCATATAGTTCATGGAATCAAACTTAAAATTTTGCATAGGAGATGGGGCCTTTGTTTCCACACAATTACTCTCACACATCCAATAATCTGGTTACACATAACTTGCACGCAATGTTGACTTTTCATAATATCCATTTGGAAGCCTTTGAAGTTCTATATGTGCCAGAGTTCAAAGAAGTAAAAATCCAAAACATGATCTGTCTTCTCTTCCCAAATTGCAGATAACTCCAAAGGTATTTTACTAAAAATCTTCGATATTCACCCCTATTGCTTTCTTTCAGTGCATTTTCCACCTTTGATACTCTTCTCAATCTGTAAAACTCAACACTGCCCCTCCTGAGATTGCTATACAGTAATTGGGCATCTTTCCTGTGATGAAAATAATCTCCTTTTCTACACTGTTGAGTAATTAAGTTTGCTGCTTTCTCTGAAGTAGCAAAAATTGAACTCTAATCTCTGAAATTAAGTATATTATGTTATAACTCAAATTTTTAACAAATAAAAGGAAGAAAGAAGGAAAAGAGGCAATGAAGGAAAGAAAGAGGGAGGGAGGGAAGAAAGAGAGAAACAAATAAAAAATAAAGTTCCAGAAGTCCTGGAGCACAATTGCTGAATCTATAGAAAGTGCAGTCACACATGTTCAGTTTCTGAGATGAGAACCCAGCTCTACTGTTGAGATCTATAAATGAGTGTTTGTCCTGTATATTTTTAACAGCAAGTTATAAAGCCATTTGTGGAGCACCAGGGCTGAGACTCCCTGCCTCTGGGGCAGGGCATGACTCATCAGCCTGGACTCAGCCCCGCAGGAGGTGATGGCAGTGGCTGGTGGGCCGGTTGTGATGGGGGGTGGGGACTAAGGCGGTGGTGAGACAGAGGAGCCTCCGTGCATGTGTGGGGTTATTCTGAGACGAACTGGCCCTTAGGATCAGGTGCCCATCTACAAATGTCCCACAGACATGGATTAAAATTGGCCCAAACTCTCAAATCAAATCAAGGAAGCAGGCAGATGGGTGATTCTACACTGATTCTAGAGCACTGAGGAATTTAAATTCCATCACCACACGCACCCCTCCACGCATCCATGCGCGTGCCTTGTCAGATTGCCCATAATGACACCTTGGAAGGACATTTGCCTAAAAGTGATTATAACCAAACCACTGGGACTGAAGGATTCCGCAATCACTGCCAAGCGGGCGGCGTGTCATTCCACATCAATTGGCATGATGAATCTTTTACATAATATGAATCACCGTCTAATTGGGAGTCTGATTGCACCTACCATCGCCAGCATGCTCAAACTCCCCCAGTCACCGGAGAAGCAAGGAAATGAGAAGAAAATCACAAAGAGCTTTTGTACATCCCGAAAGGAAAAGAAAACTGCCCTGCATGAAATCAGAGTGGCCGTGAGGATAAAGCCGCAGAGAGCCCCAGTGTCTTGCCATACGGTGTAGCCACAGCATGGAAGGGGAGCCAAGCCCCCAGAACAGCAACCCACCCACCGGCGCACGTACAACCTTTCTCAAAGCTGCTACCTGCTAAATGGCATGGTATAATGCGAAGACTCAGGTATTAGCCCCCAGGAGACCTGGATCCAGCCCACAGCTCTGTCATTTGCTATCTATGAAAACCCGAGCAGCTTTCCTTGTCTCACCTTTTTGTCAAGACAATTGAGATTAGATGAGATCATATAAGGAGCCTAGAACAAAACACAAGTGGCTGATACTCAACAAATGTTAATTCTGATCCTTTTCCCTTTTAGAAATTAAATCTACTTAAAAACATCCTAGCCAGAGGATCAAAAAAGGTCTCAGTTCATCTTTTAACGGAGCAAATTCGAGCTGTCTGACCTTAATCCTCCCACCTCCTATGCCATGTAGGGCACTCGGTACTTCAGCAGCGCAGCTTCTACCAGGGTCAGCCACGTAGGAGGCAAAGGTGGTGACCACCTTCGGGCTCTGATGTGAGATAGGAAAGTCTTATCTGCAACAAAGCCTTGTCCTCGTTTCGGTCTGTTCTGCAGCTGCACCTCTCTGACACTGCAGTGTTTCTGCAGGTTTGTCATTATCTTCAGGAGACCCATAAAAGGAAAACAAGTTTCCTGGAAGAAAAACAATTTAACAAATTACCTCCTGTACCTCTTATCACACAAGTCTGTTTGATGGGAGGTTGGGTCTCAGACTCGGGGGGAGGTTAGAAGCCATCCCTAATGGTTCAGACTGTGTCCTGCACGCAAGGACCCCCGCACAGGTAGGCACAGCTGTAGTACATGACATGAAGCCACTCGACAAGGGGTACCACGTTTACCCATGTGGTTGACGTGGAGATGTGCCTCTCAGACCCCTGTCAGGAAGGACTTGCTGTCCAGCTGTAGAGTAGGGGGTCTGCAGGTGGCCTCTAGCGATAAGTCCCTTCAGAGTCAGAGTGTCCAGGGCACCCATCTCAGGTGACAACATCTCAGCCACACTCAGGGCTCTGCACAGGTAGGCTGAGCCTTGTCAAGCCTCATCACAGTTTCTACCCATCCTCCTCCTTCCACTGTCCTTCCACAGGTGTGGGCTGCAAACTCAGCATCTGCTTTGGGAGAACCCAGCCTACGACAGTAATGATCAACGTTTCTTTGCAGTTTACACTGTTTCCATGTTGTCAGCTGATTGGGAAATAATAAGATCAATCAGGCTCCATCTCCCTAGTAATAAGCCAGAGCAGGTTAATAAATGTGTGAATTCTAAGTTTGCATCTAAGAGCAGAAAATGTCCTGCCATCCTGACATCAGCTGTCATTCTATATGACACATGGTCTGTGGTTCATCAGGATGAGCAACAGAGGCTAGAAAATAGACGCTTTCATCACAACTAAGCAATGGCTGGGTTTGAAGGAAACATTTAGAGCAATCCCTGATCATGGTCATAGACAGAGTCTAGTAATACAACAAGATGTGAACAGGATGGCAGCAATGTTCTCATGAAGGTGATGTCCCTCAACTGCAGGCCACATGCATGCACAGGGCTGAAGCCACCCCAGGAACCCAGGCTAGGCAGCCACACTGGGCCCACAGGGAGCGCCCAGAAGGGGGTGCCATATATATACATATGGTGGATTTTCTTACTCACGCCCCAGAGATAACTTGGAATAGATATTTAAATAACACCCTGGGACTCCTTGCTATTCAATTTTTTAATTAGAAAATATTTGTACCATTGATATTTTTACTTTTGCTAGAGAATACATTTTTTCACATATTTTATGTATTTTGAGGAAGAATGCTTTTAAAAAACAAATGAGTCTAGCAATGTCTTTGGGCTTAATCTTTGGGGAAAGAGACCTAAAAAATAATTTAGCCTCATCTAGTCTGAGTAAAACTAGCCAAGTTTTTACTTTTTCTTATATCTTATTAAGAAGCATTTAAGCAGACTGTTTGGCTTTCATTCCTTAATACTAGAGAATGAAATCAGTAGAAGATTTACATTTTTTTAGGAAGTCTGCCAGTGTGCAGAGGGATTTTTTTTTTTTTAATCTATAATACTAAATGAAAAGAACTGTCTTCATTCAAATCCAGAAAGGAGATTTTTGATTTTTCTCTTTTCAGGTCCACGTGAACACGCATGCTGTATTTTTCACAGGAAGGGAGAGCAAAGGTGGAGGGAGGGATGGAGGTCTTGGATCAGTAGACAACCTCTGCTCTGTAGGGACAACCAGGTGACAGTCACTGGCCGTCCTTATCAATACCAATCTCCTGACCTCTGCACCTATTCAAAACAACTGCTTTAGCTTCTTTTCTCACACTAGCCCCAATCTTTTTCTATAACATATATATATGTATATATATCAGAATATATATATATATATATATATATATATATATATATATATATAAGACACAAAATTACACTACTTACATGCATGGTAAGGAAATGAAAAGCCGAGAAATTAACCTAAAAACTGATCCAGCCAATTGAAACCCCTAGACACAGGCAGAAGCAAAGCCGAATAG